>NC_072735.1:38469309-38766583 GCF_026930045.1 Uloborus diversus | reverse complement strand
TGTTAATTTTGCAGGGCAATTCCGTTACAAAACAGTATATAACTATTAATTTTACATATTATCTCTGTTAAGTTAACAGGTCAAGTCATTCTTAAAACAGTATACTTCTGCTGATTTTACAGTTTGATACTGTAAGTTTTACAGGGCAGTTTTATTAAAAAGCAGTATATTACTGCTAATTTTACAGTTTGATACTGTAAATTTTACAGGGCAGTTTTATTAAAAAGCAGTATATTACTGCTAATTTTACAGTTTGATACTGTAAGTTTTACAGGGCAGTTCTATTAAAAAGCAGTATATTACTGCTAATTTTACAGTTTATCGCTGTAAATTTCACAGTAAAATTCTGTTATAAAACAGTATATTACTGCAAATTTTACAGTTTAGAATTGTAATTTTTGCAGTTTTTCTTTGGAATGCGAGCTGCCAGTATTTTACTGTAAAAAAACAACAGCTTTTTTTTGCAGTGTGGCTTTGGATATGGAAAATGTACAAAATTTAAGTACTGAACAACAGTATTTGTATCGTATCTGTCTTTCCGTAAAAGATGGTAGTTTCACTTCTGGCGGGGCTGACAGAAGCCCAGGCAAACTCAGTCATGTACGATAGCTGACAACTACAAACCGTTTGTTACGCTAGTATATAGGCACTCCAAGTCCAACAAAAAATCTTACACTGCTCGTAAAGTATATAATTCTAGTTTATGCTCCGATGTGATTTGAAATAAAAATGAAACCGATCTGCCAGTATGGTGCCCAACATTTTTGGAAAATGATTTCTCTTGCAAGGCAGTTTCCAGACAAAGTTAAGCAGATAATTTTAAAAGTTTTCTCAAATAATACATATTTCGCTCATCCCGAGCAGCTACCGTTGACAATGTTGTTTGACTCTAGAAAATACATTCGGGAATTAGCAGTTAGGGCGCGTTCTCAACTCTTCTAGAAATAAGAAGACGAAGAGCTTGGATGGTGTACGATTTTTTAAGCTTCCTGAACTCAATTTTGAAGCTGTTGATTATGTTTATTTAGTTGATTGGGCAAACTGTGTTGTAAGAGAGACACCACTTGCAATGCATCTAAAAGACAAAGACTTGAAAGAAATGTGCAACGAATAGCCAAGAGAGTTAACTTTCGAGAAATTTCCCTGTCACACGCAGGCTGTGAAACGTTGTGTGAAACTAATCATAATTGTGTGAAACTAATAATAAACTAATTCTTTAAAAATATCAGAGATTTTCTGCAGCAATAAAGTTTGTCTGAGCAATAACTTAAATATATGTATAGCATTTTAAATAAAATGAATAGAATTATTCTATTATTATAATTTTTTCATTGTCAATTGAAAATTCATTTTAATGTTATTTTCTACGTTTTTTTTCCTATAGTGAATCGAACGAAAGTGAAATTCCTTTTTTTTCTTAACTGAGTTATATAAAACCCGTGTAAAATTAAATTCGACGTTTCTACAGCGTAATATCAAACTCGTGTTATATTAAAGGGTTGTTTCCTTCAGTCAAAAAGTACTACTTTTAGTCACTGAAATTGATAGAATAAGCAAAATAAATGAATAAATAAATAAATAAATAAATAAATAAATAAGTAACATGGAGTGAAAAAAACGTTCATTTTCCCTGCGCTTAATTTTTAATTAATTTTTAAAATGTCCGATTTTTAAAATAATACGTGGTCTTTATGACGTCACAAATGATGTACTTTGACTCATTTGTCTACCACGTTTCCACGTTATGATAATCAAGAAGCTTACAAAATATTGCACTCTACGCTTGCTATCAACCATATCGTTGCCAAAAAATGTGAGTAAAGAAGCGAATTATACATTGTGCTCTGTGAATGGCATCAGTGAATGTTATTTCATCATTTGTGATGTAATCGGCAGAAGCGTAAACAATGAAAGTGCACCGGTTAGAATAATGTTTTAGAAATATTAAAATTTGTCAAATTACTTTTAAAAACTGGTCAGAAGCAAGCTCTTTCAAAAAAAAAAAACTTTAAAAATTTTGGAGTGGATCCCATTGCAAATTTTGTACCGTGTAATATCGAAACCGTGTAGTAGAACAAGTACCATGTTATAATACGACGGACGCTTGTCTATTTAAAACTTTGATGCGGCGCAAAGTTAATCGACATGGTGCAAAGTTACTCTAAATGACTGTACTCATTTTGAGGAACGCAATTAAAAGAAAAGCAAAGACGTTACTTTTTTGAACCAAGTATGACCAAACTTGAACCAAGACTAATATTCAAACTATTCTGTTTTCTATTTATAATCTAACTAAACACATGTCTAGTTACTTTTATAAACTAAAAAATGTTTTTATACGACTTCATTTCTACGCCATAAATTTTGATTTCATTCCTATCATTATGCATACCCCTTTAAGTCAACAACTATTCATCTTCCCGAAACCCAAATTTCAGCAGTTTTCTTTTTGCCATTCCTAAACTCACAGAAATAACACCCCGATTCCCATCTCCAAGAAAATCTTCGAAGGAAAAGCTGCTTAATATTTATGAGATTTTTCCAAAAAAAATTAAAAATACTTCAGAAAATATAATTTTGTAGGAAAAGTGCTTATTTCCTTCATATTTCCCTTCCAAATGATAAACTGGGAAGAGATTAAAGGATTCATTACAGGGTAGCATGTTTCATTACGACATTAAAGCGCGCTTAAGATCCTTCATTTAATTCTCGGTCTGGGTAATTTAAAATGAAAAAAAATGGAGGTTTCATTTCCTGAAGGTAAAGAGATACCAACGAATGTTAAGTGATCTTATTTAATGGAAACGTACTAGGAAATAGCTTTTGTTAATGCAGTTCATGCGCAGAAAAATGTATCTTGCAGGATGAGTTCAGTTTTTGAACGCATTAAAATTTAGTCTTAAAAACGTAATTTTTGGCAGAATGCGTATACATGAGTTACTTGAATTTAGAGCCTAATGCTAATTCAATTAAATTTTTGGTAATAACACTGAAAAGCTTTTGAAAGTAAGTATTCATTTTTTTGCGGTAGTTTAATGTTTCAGAAATGAAAAGAGACAATTTGAATCTTGTTTTGCAATGTATTAGCTAACCCAAAAGTGGGATTAATGGGGTTGCTTCCTTCAGTCAAAAGTAGTACTTTTAGTCACTGAAATTGGTAGAAAAAGCAAAAAAAAAAATAATAACATGGACCCAGAAAATTCTTTTATTTTCCCAACTACTTTACTAACTCTTTTACTTTCCCAGTAATTTTTTAATTAATATTTTTAAATGTCCGATTTTGCAAACAAGGCGTGGTCTTGATGACGTCACAAATGATGCTCTTTGGCGCATTTTATACCGCGTTTCCACGTTACGATAATAAAGTAGCGAATTAAAATTGCGCTCTACGCTTGCTATCAACCATATCGCTGCCAATATACGTGAGTAAAGATGCGAATTAAATATTTTGCTCTGTGAATGGCAACACAGAAAGGCATTTCATCATTTGTGATATCATCGGCAAGAAATGTGAACAATGAAAGCGCGCCGATTTAAGTAATTTTTTTAAAATATTAAACTTAAAAAATTATTTAAAAAATAGTTAGATCCTATGTTTTTAAACATGTTCTTTCAGAAAAAAATACTTCTAAAATTTTGGAAACGACCCCATTATAGTTTAAGAATATTTTTATTTCTGTAACTCTTTATTTATTTTTATCTAATTATTTTTTTCTTTTAAAAGTTTTCTATGGAACCTTATTTCAAAGATCATGGCTCTTAAAGTTTAACATCATAATCATTTGTAATGCTGACTTCAACTTCTTATCAATCAACTTCAATTAATTTCTTATCACAGAATATCATTGAGTGCAGCTACGAGGCATGCAAAGTGGAGGTATAAAAATAAACAGACAAACAAGTTTAATTCGAAAACCTTTGCTTTAGGGGTTCGTGTTTAGTCATATAGCAGCCAAAGCACAGACAAACATATGTTACGCAGGTGACACAGGGATATCATTTCTAAATTTTCTATTTTTTAACGAAACTTCTTGAAAATCAATGAGACGGTGTGTCTGCTATAATTAAACACACTCACGAAGTTTAATTTCAATACTTCAATAACTTTTTTTTTTTAGTTTTAAAACTAAAACAAAACTCTATTATTTGAAACAAAGTACGCGTCTCAATTTTACATTACCACATTAAATTGCAATTTTAAATTGTGTTTTAGACATGCACTAACATTTTGTTAGAAATATTTTATCATTTTTTTGCTTTAAAATATTTTTTATCAAAAAAAAAATACAATATTACGCATTTTTTTGTAAAAAAAAAGATCCCATTTAGTACCAAAAATGTCTTCGAAAAACAAAGACAATGAAAACAAAATTGAAAAAGTGCTTTCAACAAAGTGTTTTGGACATTCATATAGTGCTGCAGTTAAATTTTCAGAAAGATAGTCTTAAAATTGCAACGCGCACTTCAATATCAGCAAGTGTTGTCTTACGTAATATTACTCTTTAGAAAAAAGGGATTTTCAGTTTTTCCGTAAAAAACTAACTGAAAAGTAGAAATATTTGCTTATGTTTGTAAAATATTATAAAATAACTTCGAGAAGTTTTAGTTAATAACAATACAAAATTTTCATTAGTTTGGACACTGTTCTTGAAGAAAATTGTAATTTATCAATGCCATTTTCGAAATTTTTAATTTTTCTATTTTTTAAAGAATTGATTTGATATTTATGACAAAAACTTCATTTAATCCCTAAAAAAATGTTCACAACATATGTTTATTATTCTTAATTATTTAAAAAGGTTTTTATTGCTTTTATTGAAAACAAATTCGCGAAACATAAACAAAGGAGCGCGGTCATTTACAAAAATGAGCATAACTCAGCCAATTTTGCACAGATTGACAAAGTTTTTTGACAAATTGCTCAGACAGAATTCTCTTATTTAACCCCTTCAGTCGGAATTATGAAATATTTGACCAAAAATGTTGATATTTGGTACACAGTGTACTATGGTAAAGGGTATCTTACAGACAAAATTTTGTGATTGTAGGAGAAAAATTAAAGGAGTTATGGCACGTCCAATATTCCAAACTTATATTTTTGAAGTCAATATTTCATATCCAAAAACGATAAAATACCAAACAAACTTCATTATAAAATGTTCTACAAACAATTATAAAACATAATATAAGCGTTTGAAACGATTAATTAAAGATTACATATTTTTTAAAAAAATCAGGAAAAAAACCTCGCTTTTCAGATGAAAATCCATGGTTGGAAAAATGAGCCACTCTCTATCTCTCAATCCTTATATGCCAGTGTTTTCAATCCCAAAACGAAAAATTATTTCACAGATTATAATGAGCAGAATGTAAAGAGTCAACTACAAAAAAAATCAACTAATTAAATCAATTATTAAATGATTAGCAGCTGTTTAAAGTGGTTGTCCGGTATACCGGACACCAGGTCTGAAGGAGTTAAATATGTAAAAAAAACTAAAACTGATATTTTGATCGATTTTCGCGATTTCGAAAGCCCTGTGTCAGCTTAAGGTGAAGGCTCAGTGAACCACATCACTACAACAAGATGAATATCGTAACTTTAATATTATTTAGTTATTTTAATAGTTTTGATTATCATTATAATAATCATAGCCGAATGTTTTTACTATCGTGGCATCAAAAAACTGGCTGACTGAAGATGGCAAAACATAATGACCTGTACTTTGAGTTCTGGATTTCTGAAGTTTAACAATGAATAATTAAATAAATAAATATTTAATGTCTGAGTTTAGTAAAATTGGTAGGTTTTTTCTCATAATAAAACAGTTTTCGAAAATACATAAAAAATTTACGGTAAATATTTTTGTAATACGGGATGTTTACAGAGCAGAAAATTTTCACTACATTTTACCGAGAAAAAACAAGTGATTGCTACGACAGTTGGAACACCACGTAACTTAAGATGTAAAACGTTATGATAACTCCTTCCCCCTCCTCCCTCGAGTCCCACTCAGTGTAGTCGCTTGCACAGCGTACTGCTAGCATTCAGATGGCAGGTTCGAACCCCACAGTTTAAGACTCCTTTTCTTATTCAGCGCAACGAACTACAGCGCTGTTGGGTTTTTTACCGTCAAGTTTACAGTAATATAAAATTTTAAGGTAAAAAATACTGGCTACATAGGTACCAGTATTTTTTACCGTAAAGTTTCATGAATATTTTTTATAGTGAAGCTTTGTTGTGAATTTGTTGCTAACATAGAATAGGGTAGACCGGGGCACATTTACGAGGATTTTTTTCAATGAATTTTCTCATTTCTATGTTTTAATCTAGAAGATTTTAGACGTTGTGGTTTTATAAAATCAAAATTTGTATATTTAGTTGTTGCTCAGCTTGTGCGTTTAACCGTAAAATTTTTTTTTTAAATAAAAAATGTTTTTAAAATCCAAGTTGATTGCGTAAACTTGCCCCAGAAACGGGGCAAGTTTACGCATCGAATGGGGCACGTTTACGAAAAGGAAAATGATACCAAGGAGTAAGTGAAATCGATATTTAACCAAATTTAAATGTTTTATATCTCTTAAAACACTTTGAAAATAAGAGAATCACAAATAGTTAATTAAAGAACATTTTATAAGCTAAACTAAAATCATTGGGCTTATTGCTAATTAAAAACTGGAACTATTTAGTCATCTTCTTCATTACTGTTAGATTTTACTAACAAAAATAAAGTATTTCTTTTCGCATACTTGTCATGGGACTGCGTTTTGACATCTAAGACATGGACCCTGTATTGTCCTTTTTACGATTGGTGTGTGCTTTCAAACAATAGATGCAAGCACAATTTTTACTTTCTTCTATATCTAATATATAGAAGAAAGTATTGGATTCGTGCAAATTTTCGAATTTCGAATTTTGACGGATTCGAACGTTTTGAGGTGTGCTGAGTCCATTTCGACTATTTTTGGAAAATGTCTGTCTGTCTGTGTGTGTGTATGTATGTGTGTGTGTATGTATGTGTGTATGTGTGTGTGTCACGTCTGTGTGTGACCAGTTTTTTGTGGCCGCTCTACAGCAAAAACTACCGCATGAAATTGACCGAAATTTGGTACACATATGTGCCCCTATGTGAACTTGTGCCCATTAGTTTTTGGCGCGAATTCCTCCAAGGGGGGTGGAGCAATGGGACGTTTTTTGAGTTACGCGTGCTTGCTATTCCTCAGGAAGTAACTGGCGGAATCAAACAAAATTTGGTCCATATGTTGCCCCTAACAGGAGCAGGTGCTGATTCAATTTTGGTGTCAATAGCTCAAACGGGGGTTGAGTTATAGAACGTTTTTTATCGTCAATTGTGACTGCTGTATCTCAAGAAATAACGAATGGAATCAAACAAAAATTTTTTGACAAGTAGCCCTTAGTGGGTATAAGAGCTGATTTTATTTTGGTGTCAACAGCTAAAAGGGGGGTAGCGCAATCTCCCGTTCTTTTTTTCCATTGTGAGTGCCCTATCTCAAGAAGTAATGCTACGTTCTGGTTGAAATTTGGAATATATGTGAATCCATACGTAAACAGGCTTTGGTTCAATTTTGACTCCAATCGCTCCAAGAGGTGTTGATTTTTTTTTTTTTTTTTTTTTTTTTTTTTTTGCGATTAAAAATAGTTTTATTAATGCAACAATAAGAAAGATAAATCGTAATAGATTGTCGTCTGCGTATTTCTCGTGATTTTAATTGTATGGAAATGATCGGAAATATACGTTCGGATAAATCTGCAACGGTCTACCACTGACGTCACAGCTACGTTGCCTTATGATGTCAGCGGAATGGGTGGAGCTACGTTTTCTTCAGCCGGTCTGAAATAAGCGGATTTACGTTGTTTTAGTCTCGCTGTTTTTGTTTTTTTTTTAACTCATTCATTTCTTTTTTCTTATACTTTTGTAATTTTACTGGTACGACAATGATGTGACACCTATTATTTCCGCAGGAAATAATAGGTGTCACATATATAACATATTGAAACATACATAACATATTGAAAAATTACAAAATATCTTAAAGAACTGCAAAATGCATCACGATTAAAATTATTCCATCGCTTATGTTTACCTGAATTGGCAAAAAGTCCCCCCCCCCCCCCCCCGTCGACTTTAAAAAAAAAGTTGCAATAATTTAAAAACAAAAACTTTTTAATACTTTAAAAATATTTTTAAGCATGTTTTTAATGATACTAAATAAGAAAGAAAGTAACTACTTTTACTGAATAAGAAAGAAAGTAAAAATAACTGCATTTTAAGCAGAGGGCAAATACAAAACTGCAGAAATATTGTGATCAGAAAAATGTAACTTTTGAACTGAATAATTAAATAGAAATACGTCTTAGAGGTCGCTTTAAGATAAATTAAATGAATAAATAATTATTCACATAATTTTTTAAAAATTGGAAAATCAATTAATAAATAAAAATTAATTTTAATTTTCACTATGTCTTTCGCAATCACGAGTTTGTGTGTGTATGTAGGCGTGTGCGTGTAAGTCTATCTGCAGGCATGTTGTTGTGTGCAGGCGTGTGTGTGTGTGCAGGCGTGTGTGTGTGTGTGTGCAGGCGTGTGTGTGTGTTCAGGCGTGTGTGTGCGTGTAGGCCTCTGCGTGTGTGTAGGCTATGGATGCAACCTGGAGACGGTGTCCGCTGGAGTAGCAGTATGGGGACTGGGGAGGGGGTGGACGAGGTGGAGTCCCTCCAAAAATCCACCGGTGGTGGCAAAAATAAAATCAATTTCTTACACGATCTGTGCTCTATTTGCAGCTGTACGCTATCACAGCAGTGCACAAAAAGGACGGACGTATTCCGATAAGTAGCAGAGTTTGTGCACGCAGTGCCATTGCCTGGTGTAGTTAGAACGTTCGGATAAATCTGCAACGGTCTACCTCTGACGTCACAAGAATGGGTGGAGCTACGTAACCTTCTGACGTCACATCGTTTTCCTTGCTAAGTTGATTTTTGCGTTTGATAATTTTTTCTCTTCGCTATTCGATCATATTTATTTATTTATTTATTTCTCTTTATTTCCTTTTTATTATTGTTATAAAACAGAAAGGGAGTTTATTTTTTAAAGCAATAATGGTTTTACTTCATATTTAATTAAATATTATTTGTTTTTAAGACATAAATTTGGCGTTATAAAAATATGATTATTTTATTCGAAAAATGGGAGGGGGGAGGAGATATCAGGAATAGTTTTTCAAGTTATTTACCAAAATATGTTTTATTTTAGCTATTTAAGGGAAACATTTTGTGGGGAAAAATAGATTTTAAGTTTCTGTAAAATAAAACGGTATACGAAAAAAAAATGGTAGAAAAATCACGAATTTTTTTGTTATAAAATAATTTATTTCCTTTGAGCCAAGAAATAACAGGAATTATCTAACCTTTATTAGCACAAATAAATAGATTGTTGAATACACGAGTTTCGGGGTTTTCCCCCTTTTTCAATTCAAAGTTGTGAACTTTTGGATGTAAAGACATCCAGTAAAAATCTGTTTTTTTGTACTAAAAAACATTGGTTATTTCTTGTTAATAATATTATTTAAGTTTAAAATAGGTGGTGACGATTGTCAAAATAAGTTTATCAAGTTACTCAACCATTATATTTTTATTTTAGCAATTAAATAAAATTTAATAGCTAAATGGGATAATTTAATAGCTAAGTTTATGGGGAACAATAGGTTTTAAGAGTCCGTGAAGTAAAACAGCTGACAAAAAAAACAATGAAAATGGAAGAGCAGGATGGGGGGGGGGGGGCAATATTGTTATACCAAATCCAAATTATTTCTAAGGAATAAGAGAAAACAGAGGCATGGATTAAAACGAAAAACATACATTACTGAAGTTTAGTGCATTTGTGCTCAGGCATTCCAACTCCTTTAAATGACTGCTATTGACAAAGATTCGTTTTTATTCTTTTTTTTTTTTTTTTTTTTTTTTTTTTTTGTATTATTTTATGGAATAAACTAAGATAACTTTAATAAGAGTCCCCTGCTCGTTTCGCTACGCCGCAGACCCGGGTTTTATGCCAAAGTTCGGCACGGTCAACACGGCCTTTCATTTCTTCAGTGGGTCGATAAAACGAGTACCAAGCGTGCTTGGAACCTAAACACTAGGGGCTGCGCGTTCGGCTGACCGGAACATCTGATTTTAGCACCCCAGTGCCAATTGTTAGTTCATAAATTTTGTTGATTTTAATTTCAAGGATATAAAGCTAGCAATACGTTTTTTAAATGAATAAACTTGTAAATATAGGATCGAATAGAAAAAGTTTAAAATTTCGGGGGAGGGGAAATGAAATGAGATGGAAGTGTAACTTTTTTTTCTAGCAAATACTTGGTAATAGATTAATAGCAGATTAAAGTAACAGGAATAGCAATACCTCCGTAGTCAACGTGTTAAATAACACTAGTCTACACTCCAGGCTCCCTCGTCAAGGGCGCCCATATAGGGGGAAATTGGGAGCTCAACCCCTCCCCTCCCTTAGATATTGGAACCTCCTTGCTTTTAGTACTTTTTCTTTGCAAAAATGAAAAAACATTTCTTCTCTAGCCATCAATGAATAATTTATTAAAAATGTCACACTTCAAAAAGTCTAATCTGCACTGAAATCGGTTTCTATGGGGAAAATATATCCTGCTAAACCATGAAAAAATATCTGAGCGCCCCCCCCCCCTTTTTATAATTATGCATATGGGCGCCCATGTTCCCGTACCTACCGCTTACACATGGTTTCATTGGTCAGATAGGACCCTGAAAACAGTTAAGTTTCTTTATCCAGACCAAGAGCTGGGCAATCCCTGATCCAGCACCCTCGAAGATATCAATTTGGAATGGAAACTTGGAGGTCTTCGTGATCACGACTGATTAAACGTGACGTGAACCTGTCACCATTAGCGCACACGGAGGATCTCCGACCAGTTGCATGGAACCCGCGATCCTGCAGTTGCGAATCCAACGCCCTACCGATCGGAAGAATACGGCCACATGTTAAGAACATGCAAAGGTCGCTGTATCATTTACCTGGGGACCCTACTCAATGGACTTTTTCCCACTAATGGATTTTACCGCAACGCTGTAATTGAATTCTTGACTTCAAAATTCAAATGATTGCCTGGGACTTGATACTGGATGTTATGTTTTGGATGTTGCGTGCTGGATAATGTTTTCGCTTAAAAAGGATGTGTGAAATCGAAAAGGTCGTTAATATGTAATTCGATTTCGAGGTGCATGGACGCTACCATCCAAGGGGAGGAACATGCTAGCGGAGGCTCGTGGACTAGAGGACATGGACGCGCCACCACCTAAGGAGGAGGGACATGCTCGCGGAGGCCCGAGGACCAGAGGACATGGGCGCCACCATTGAAGAAGGACACGCTCATGGAGGACCGTGCACCAGAGAAGTTTGCATCATAAGTATAGAAAAATGCAATCAAAGGAAATCAATTATTGTCAAGTAAAAACAATAAACAACCGCGATTGCTCAAAAACATATTTATATCAACTTTTTTATTTTACTTTTTTTTTTAATTCAGCAATTGTGAATTACTTATTGTTCTCACTTGACCGTTTTGGGCGTCCGTCCTGTTGGAATTTAAATTTTATTCTGTCGTAATGTATTAACTGTTTTATTTGTTTAACCGTATGCAAATTTCCGTAGCTTAAGAAGGTATTTAAGCAGTCGAATGTATCCACGAGTGGGTAATTCTATGTGTTGATTTTGTCTGTTTAACATGTTCTGTAAATACTTTTATTTTGGGGTTGAGCTCCCACTTTCCCCCTATATGGGCGCCCTTGACGAGGGAGCCTGGAGTGTAGACTAGTGTTATTTAACACGTTGACTACGGAGGTATTGCTATTCCTGTTACTTTTATCTGCTATTAATCTATTACCAAGTATTTGCTAGAAAAAAAAGTTACACTTCCATCTCATTTCATTTCCCCTCCCCCGAAATTTTAAACTTTTTCTATTCGATCCTATATTTACAAGTTTATTCATTTAAAAAACGTATTGCTAGCTTTATATCCTTGAAATCAAAATCAACAAAACTTATGAACTAACAATTGGCACTGGGGTGCTAAAATCAGATGTTCCGGTCAGCCGAACGCGCAGCCCCTAGTGTTTAGGTTCCAAGCACGCTTGGTACTCGTTTTATCGACCCACTGAAGAAATGAAAGGCCGTGTTGACCGTGCCGAACTTTGGCATAAAACCCGGGTCTGCGGCGTAGCGAAACGAGCAGGGGACTCTTATTAAAGTCATCTTAGTTTATTCCATAAAATAATACAAAAAAAAAAAAAAAGAATAAAAACGAATCTTTGTCAAAAGCAGTCATTTAAAGGAGTTGGAATGCCTGAGCACAAATGCACTAAACTTCAGTAATGTATGTTTTTCGTTTTAATCCATGCCTCTGTTTTCTCTTATTCCTTAGAAATAATTTGGATTTGGTATAACAATATTGCCCCCCCCCCCATCCTGCTCTTCCATTTTCATTGTTTTTTTTGTCAGCTGTTTTACTTCACGGACTCTTAAAACCTATTGTTCCCCATAAACTTAGCTATTAAATTATCCCATTTAGCTATTAAATTTTATTTAATTGCTAAAATAAAAATATAAAGGTTGAGTAACTTGATAAACTTATTTTGACAATCGTCACCACCTATTTTAAACTTTAATAATATTATTAACAAGAAATAACCAATGTTTTTTAGTACAAATAAACAGATTTTTACTGGATGTCTTTACATCCAAAAGTTCACAACTTTGAATTGAAAAAGGGGGAAAACCCCGAAACACGTGTATTCAACAATCTATTTATTTGTGCTAATAAAGGTTAGATAATTCCTGTTATTTCTCGGCTCAAAGGAAATAAATTATTTTATAACAAAAAAATTCGTGATTTTTTTACCATTTTTTTTTTTTTTTTTTTCGTATACCGTTTTATTTTACAGAAACTTAAAATCTATTTTTCCCCACAAAATGTTTCCCTTAAATAGCTAAAATAAAACATATTTTGGTAAATAACTTGAAAAACTATTCCTGATATCTCCTCCCCCCTCCCATTTTTCGAATAAAATAATCATATTTTTATAACGCCAAATTTATGTCTTAAAAACAAATAATATTTTAATTAAATATGAAGTAAAACCATTATTGCTTTAAAAAATAAACTCCCTTTCTGTTTTATAACAATAATAAAAAGAAAATAAAGAGAAATAAATAAATAAATAAATATGATCGAATAGCGAAAAGAAAAAATTATCAAACGCGAAAATCAACTTAGCAAGGAAAACGATGTGACGTCAGAAGGTTACGTAGCTCCACCCATTCTTGTGACGTCAGAGGTAGACCGTTGCAGATTTATCCGAACGTGGAAATATTATCTCAATGATTTAAAATTTTTAACTGTTGCCATCTTATGTTTGTTAATAAATAAAATATTTGTAATTAATTGAAGTAAGGCTTTTAAAGTAACTTTCAATTTCCGCTCTTTGTTTTGTTTTTACAATAATTCAGACATTGGGATGGTCGTCAAGTTTTTTCATGTGTAATTTTGTTTTTGTTAGGAATATTGCTTCCTCGTCAAGCATGAGGAGGGATCAGAAAAAGGAAAAATATAGAAGAAAGTTTCGTGATGGCCACAACATACTAGTTTACTTCGTTAACAGAATCGTTCATTAATTTCCTCTTTGCGGAATAGAACTAACTTTTTCCCAGTCGCAGGTATTGGTTTCATACTTTTTTCTTTGATGTCTTACATTTCTGCTTCTATAAAAACTTGTAAATTTTAAAATATTTTTTTTTAAATATCTGTCTATTTTGTTTATTTCTTTGTAGTTTCTAACTGCTCTTGTCTGAGGCCTTCTTTAATCGGAGTATCACTTAGGAAAAAAAGGGATGCTCACAATCCTTTCCTGGTTCCTAAGCTTTGGTTCTACTTTTTCAAATGATCTCAGTTGGTGCAGTCAATATGTGACGATGAGGAAAGTCTAGAGGGAGAAATACTTGGATTACCGTTAAGCCTTTTCATTATTTTGACATTTAACGTGGTTCCGTAAGTGTTTTGAACGTAATGTCTTACCATGTTTAAAATAAAGAAAATGTATTACAGGCTGAGTAGTGTATAAAGTTAAAGTTGAACAGTCAAAAAGACAACACTACATGATTGTAAGCTATACGATGCGAATCTGTTACTTAATTAAAAATGAATGGTGATTTTCAAAATTAAATAACCTAAAAATGCTAATGGTTCTAGACAGTACAAAGCGAAAAAAGCATCCGGGGTCCGTTTAGAAGTAATGACAGAGTAGTAAGACACACTAAGACAGTGCGTTAAAATAAATGTGCCCCGATCAAAATGCGTAAACGGGCCCCGTCGACAAATTTGGATTTATTTTTAATGTGCAACAAAATTCAATAAATTTTCAGTCCATACAAATACAATTCTCAAAAAAAATGATAAAATTCTGCTATTTTTTACATATTTATTTGTTTTTAACAAAAAGGATTTTTTTTATTCACAATAAGCTTCAAAAAGTTTAACAAAAAATTTACTCTGCTTGGTAGAAACAGATTCTTCTATCCGCACGCTAAACCGAAGCTCGACTGATGCTCAAAAACTTGTGAGAATATTTGTTAGGGTGTAGCATCAATCTGGTATGACTGTTGGCTTTCCATTTATAACTCGTTTTGAAAAAAGAGCACTGAGTAAACGTACCCAATGCGTAAACGTTCGCCCTGTCTACCCTAACATTTTTCATAGATAAAAACTATAGATTCAAAAAATGAGAACATCACTTAGTGTGAAATCAAGGACAAGCTATTTACAAGCTTTAGACAAAAACAAAATTGAACGATATTTTTTACGCATATTTTTAACGCAGAGACACATTCAAATAACTACGAAAAACTTCACCAAGAAGACAGTTCGTTTTTCATCTCACTCCAAAATGAGATGGAAATTTTAAGAAATTATCTTTCTTCTCAGACGAAAAATTTGAAGATGAAAAAGAGAGTTTCATTTATTTTCTTGCTCTTCCTTTCTCGCTAATGAAATCTAAAGAGCTCTTCTAATCAGCAAACTAGAGAGACAACATTGAAATGAAAAATGTTAATTTGGAAAAAGTTTTGAAGTAAATATAGAATGAATGCTGTTTTGTATCTGTTCTTTAATATTTTCTTTTGCCAAATTAAAACTTCAAAAAATAACTGTCTTAGCATAAAATACTATTTTAATTCTAATCATGATTACTTTTCTCTGCTAGACATGTTGAGACGTATCAGAAAACTTTTACGATAAGGGTAATTAGTAAAGAGTAATTTAATGCGAGAAATGCTATGTTTTATATGTTCATACTGAAATTCACAAATGAAAATCTTTCTCTAAATGTCGTAGTTTATGCAACTGAAGAACTACCTAATGCACACTACATATTTACTTGATACTTTTTTTTAATTGAAGAGGTGATTGACTCACCTTAGCAACCCGCGCATCTTGGGACAGTTATATTTTTGCCCTATATTTTAAGCTAATTCTTAGCTCTTTCAAATCCAGATATTATTGCAGCAAAATGTAGCATTTAAATTTATTTTGAAACCATTCATAAAGCAGGTGTCAATATCTTAAGATTTTTTTGTTTCTACCATTCCATTTCTTTGAAATAGCAAAATGAATGTATATCTTTACTAGGTAAATAAAACCTAACTCTTCACTTTTTATAAGAAAATACTTTAAAATTACATATATTTAAGAGTAAAATATAAAATAATATTCTTCGCCAATAGTGGACAAGAAAAACAACATTCACAATTTTATTAAAATGTTTCAACTATTGTATCTCATTTCCTTTATTCGCAATTCTAGATTTTGAATGCGTTACCTTGTGGCGCTTTAATAAAACTACCGAAAGAGACAAAGCCTTCCGTTCCTTTTTTTTCCTTTTTGGTAAAAAATATACTATTTATGCAACTTGTGGTGTAGTGTAATGCAAAAGAATAGAAAAGAACCTGCGGTGAAAACTTGCAGGGATTTACTATGTTTACAAACATATTGTTAGTAACAAAGTTTATTTTTTACCTATTTCAACCACCTATATCTGGGGACTGCATTACCTCATATAGTTTATTAGCAATGCAAACAGTTCCCAGTACCAAGAAAAAATAAATATCTCAGGCGATAATTCAATTAAATAATGCAGAGAAATATAAAACATTGCAGACGATAATCAACAATAAGTGTAAAGCACAACATACTATAAATTTAAGTAGCAGTAACACTTTGTTTCTCAAAAATGTCAAGTAAATTTCATGAAAAAGTTTGATAAATTATACCGCGAATATTTTGAAATCAAAGGTAATGTAATGAAATTGAAGCCTTTTTCTATAAAACTCGTATAGAGGAGTAGCTCTTGTACTCATAAGTCAAACAGCACTATATTCTAAAGCTTCATCGTAAGTTTGTAAAGCACCTTGGGACAGGTGGAAGTGAGGCACATTGGGACAAGGGATATGCTAAGATAACTTTTATTCAAAATATTTTAGCAAAAAATTATTTTGTTCTGATTTTGCGTTTTTTCAAGCCTGCACAACATGTGAATATGAATAATTCTTTTTGCTTTAAATTCAGGTAGTTGGTCATTGCCACAATAAATAACTATGCTTTATATCAAACACTTTTTGTAACATGTTAAAATCGGATTTTTTTTTCTTTTAATTGTTATTTTTATGCTCATCTTATTCTTCATAACTGAAACACAATGGTGTTATCCCCAATAAAATGGACACTTAAAATAATTAAGCATGAAGTCCAACCGTATATGATTCTTGAAAAAAGTGCCACCGTACAATAAGAAACACCCTATGAATAATTAAAAGTTTAATGTCAGTAGATAGCATGAGCGTTATTAAGATAGTATGAGAGTTAGAAAAGATGCAAAAAATGGTGGTTATAATACCTGAACGGAAAAAAGTATAACGAGGTAGAGGTGGAATACTGCATACATATATATATATATATATATATATATATATATATATATATATATATATATATATATATATATATATATATATATATTTAATACTATCTTAATAACAACTTGAAAATTCAGCTGAGATCAATTAAATATAAAATACGACATTGTCAAAAAAACATGCAATAATATTTTTCTGTATTTTGTACCTACTTAAAAATTTACTTGACAGCGATCTGTAAAGACGACTAGAGCCTGAACTCAATCTTATCTGACTCAATTTGAGTTATTTTTAATATACCATATCATATTTTAATGATGCTTCGTTTTCCCTAGCCTGAAAAGAAGGATTTCCAGTAATGCTGATGAAAATGTGAAGTACTGCTACGCAGATTATTGGAGAAACTCACGCCACCTTCTAGAAACTTGAACGAATTTTAAGTAGTTATACAAAAATACATTTATTAAGTATTCGTAGGGTTATTCCTCAGATTTCTTCGTCAAGTTCGGAAAAAGATTTTATTTTTAAGCTCCAAACGAAATTTGAGGATTTAAAATCACATTTATTTCGAAAAAAACGTGACTGCTGAGTTTACATTTTCGGTGCATAAATACATGCTTGAAAGGTCAACTTTGCATAAAATTTCAAGGAGAAGTTGATGCGATGCCCTACAATTGAAAGTAGTAATGTTTACGTATTATAAATTCTTCGACTGAACATTTTTTTTTTAACTTTGTCTCCTGCTTGGCAGCGAAATTTATGCGTAGGTTTTATTTCTGACATTCGTGATTAAACTTTTTGATCATATTATTTGTTTTATTTGTCTCAGTTTAAACGCAAAAGCATTTATACTCTTAGTTTACCTCATCTGTACACTTTCATTTGTATCCTTCTTTCTTCAGACATAACATGTAGTGGCAAAAAAAGTATTGTGTGTGAGTGTGAGGGTTTGTTTGTTTTTTTTTTTTTTTTTTTTTCGTTCGCACATTTTTTTTTTTTTTTGTTTATCCATCATGTTAATTTCATTTTGTGTTAAAATGTTGTGCGCTTTGCCTTCTGACCCTATGTGATACTATGTGCTGCATAAGGAGTTTCTTTTTGTGCCGAATAAAAACAAAGCATGATTTTTTACTTCGAAATTTCATATTAATTTATTCTTAAGCGCATCTGTAATTAAAAATTAAAGCATAAATTTAATCTCATTTCATGTAATCAGGGGCGGCAAATAGGGGGGTCAAGCGGGGGTGGTCGCACTCCCAAATTTTTTAAGCAGAATGATAGAAAATGGGTGAATTCAATTTATGTAAATCGGAAATGTTCATTTTAAATCAATGTTCATTTTAAAAAATCTCGCTGGTTCTCAGTAACTATTTGATGAAACTCGACGCATTCCCAGATCAAAAAAAGTGTTTTTCGTTAATTGAATGATGACTTGAGTTCATGAAGTATTTTCCGGCCTTTTTAGAACATAGAAAAGTGATAGAGAACCATGGTTAATTTTAACTAAAGAAGACATTTCCTCATTTTGGCTAAATATTTCATACTTGTGTGCCCGCTGTAACGATGGTATGTTCAATATGAGAGGCTCGTGCAAAGTGGTGTGGTTGCATGATTTTCGCAAGAAAAATCCTTGATATTATTCAATAAATTTTACGCTCATTTTTTAAGTGTAGATTTATTTGATGAGTGTTTATCGCTTTCTTCTGCTAGAAACACGTTTCAGCTGCTCAATGCATTATATGCTTTCATAGAAACTTCTTAAAAATGGATATGATTATTGTATTTAAAAAAAAAAAACGTATCAACAAATATCTTTTACGGCGCTCTATAAGTACACAAACTCGGAGTGACAGAAGATGGTCTTCACGAGTTAAAACCATAAAATTATTTCTCTATAACTTCAAAGCAGTGATTTGACGATTGGAAGAATTATTGCGAAACGATTCTTTCAATGGTGAAAAGGCTCATGCCCTTTACCATGTATGACTTTGTTTGAATTTTTATTCAATTTGTTTGTATTGAGGAAAGTTTTTGAAAAATGCTTTATTCTATCAAAACATCTTCAATCCACTATCCATAATTTTCAGACTGTTCAAACCACAGTTCCATCTACAATTGATCTGTGCAGCATACTACCATAGTTCAATCTACAATTGAAACTGAAACTAGATTTATATAGATGCATATTTCACTCAATCGTGAAACCTTCCAAAAAATTCTTCCTCGAGCCAATTTTAAAAAGATGCGAAAAAAAAATGTGACGAAAACCCACACACACGATGTAAAGTCAAACATTGTTTTCTTAATATTTTGTATGAAGTAATCAATTCAATTTCGAATGAAATTGACACAAGATTTGATGATAATTTTTTTCTGCATGATTGGCTCTATATTATCTGGATTGGATGTTGAAAACAAAAAATAAAATGTTTCAATTTTGAGTAAAATTTTTAGCACGAGGCAGGAAAAATTACAAGCAATATACCGACAGTCCAGTTATCACATCCAGACACTGCAGTTTCGTCCTTGTTAAGGACTCATCAGTCTCGAGTAGTGAATAACAGAGCTGGATGCAGATGACATCTCATTGAAGCAGAGAGCGCCTACGAGACTAGATTATTCAATGATTAAAACTTAAGCCCCTCACAATTTTTAAAGTTCTCTGTGTGACTTTGAAGAGCAAGATATAAAAAGTGTTTTCATACATAACTTTGTTACTTCAATTATTTTTTTAACTTTTCCTATCAGATCAGCTAGTAGAGAAAGATTTCTTTGTCTCAGGAGGTTAGAGAATTATTTTCGAAACACAATGGGCAAAAAAAATTTCTGTTTACTTGTATTGGTAAAACAGCACGCCACTGGGCCCTGACAGATTAGTAACACGATTTCCTGCTCTTCCGAATTCCAAAAATCATGCATTTAAACTTTTCCAAGAGGTATAAAAACTTTAGTATTGAGATGTTTTGTGTAATAACGTATTAGAAAATGAATCAAAATTTTAATTGTTTCCGAACACAAATTTTTATTCATAGTTAACCGATTTTATGACCACTCCCTGTTAGCTAATGTGTGTTTTGTACCACACTGTAGTAATACATATTTAAGATACTTAACCCCCCAAATGAAATGCTGAAATGCCGCCCCTGCATGTAATATTACATTTTCCTCCAATTCTACGATAACGGATCAAGCTATTTATCGGATCAAAGAAAATATATTCTGATTTGGTTAACGTACAGATTTTCAATGAAAATATTTAATATTTTGAATAGTCCCCTTTATTTAAATATCCAAATACATGTTTATTGCCATATCAGCTTCTAGAAGCTCTCATTGACTAGAAACTATTATAATTACTACAAGAATTATTGTGTATCGCTTAAACAAAAAAGAAAATGTTTGTGTGATTGTGTCATAAAAAACGGCCTAAATTTGAATACTTCTTTTTTTTTTTTTTTTCCTTCGCGAAAACTTCCTATACATTGCAGAAGCAAATGAAAACAGAATACTTCAACGTAGCATTTATAGAACCTAATTTTCACTAATTTGTGAACAGTGACATTTGATCAAAATACAAAAGAAATTTTTGCAGTTTCATAATTACAGGAACTTACTAATAATTGGGCCATGTGAGGCAAAAAGAAATAGATAAGATGACTGAGCTTTTTCATATGAGAAAATTCAAATTTGTTTTGAAAGTTTCAGTACATAAAAAAGGACATTGTATTATATAATAAAATTCACTTTTAAAAATTCTTTTTTTACTTTAGACAGCAAATTTGCTCCTTCAACAAAAATATGTTATTTAAAAAGAAAATTTTTGAGCAAATGACTGAGTAGATAAAAAGTTAAAGAAATAAATGAAAAGATAATAAAACATTGAACGACTTAATGAATAACTTAATTAATATATGAGGAAAAATTTAACAGTGAGTAAAATAGTGCATGAATAAGAAAAAAGAGAAAAAAATGAGTAGTATAAAGGAATGCAAATGAGTTAGTAAATCGTTTTCGCAAGTGATTTAATAAATGATTGAATGAATATACGAAATAAACTATTTAACTTTGCCCCATCCACTTTGCTTCACACGTACTTGACTAATTTTGAAAATATATTTAAAATACAATTCAGCTTAATATTAACTAAATAAATACCGCATCGAATATTAAGAGGTCTCAATTAATATTTAAAATGTCAATACCAAGATCATAATTTTATAATATTAAAAATAATTTTTGACTTATTGAAAAATATTACAATATGAGCATCAATTGTTTTAAATTGCCTGTATTGTCATGCGCTTTAATCTTCAGAGGTATTTTTTCCTAAATGGAATACATTACATGCACTCGTACATAGCTAAAACATTACTAGATAAATGACGTTAAAAACAGAGCAAATATTTCACAATTTCACTTTGCTCCGCTATTTCACTTTGTTCCACATTACCCTACATATTATAAGTTAAATGTTCGTCATGATTAAAATTGTTCTTTTTGTTTGCTCAAAATTAGATCTGTTACAGAATCTGCAGTCCACAAGTATAATATTTCTATTAGATTTGTTTTCTTTTATTATTCAATTTATTTTTGACAATATTTTTGCTGTGCGCAGCATTAAATAGTTATTTTTTTAAAATTTATACATGTACACTACATAATTTATTGAGTAGTAATTTTACATTTTAATGATGGGTACATCATTAAAATGTAAAATTACTACTCAACAAAAATGATTTAATTATGCAAGAAATTTGATAATTTACTGATTATTTCGAGTAGATATTCGACTTAAAGCCATAAATTTAAAATCGTCCGAAAAATCCATTTATTATACTTTAAAAGCCGTTACAACGCTATCCGACAAATATTTTTGTAGAATCGATAGTCACTCTTTGGAAAAAGGAAATTAGGACGAGACTCAGATTTTGAAGTTTGGTCATTATTCTTGTTATCAATTTCTTCCTCAGGCGTCAAAAATGATGCCATTACAGCGCATGTATAACCATTTTTCTAACGGTTGTCCATAAAAACTTAGAATAGAAGTAATTTGTACGATTTAAGCCTCTTGTTTATACGTTTACTGTACTTTCAGAAAAAGACACTTTGTTTTAGTCTCAGTTTGTAGGAACTATTGAGTCATCTTGATTAAACTCTTAAAGTATTGCTGTTCGTTTTTTAATGCTATTTTGTGTCCTTTAAAGTACATAGGCAAATACTAAGATAAAAAATAATAATAAAGATCGAATTATCAAATAAAAGACATTGCATCATTACAAGGAAATTAAAAGTCTGCAATATGCCGATACCTTCTTTTATTATAACTAAATTTTGACGCACACACAAATACATTCAGAGCACTGATGAGATGGTAAGGCAAACATCCGGTTTACAGACGGAAATCGACGCATCTATTAATTTTCAGGGATGCCAGGTTTTGCAAAAGTATGTTATCTTCCAAATTAAGCAGAGTCACATTCAAATGAGCGCAACACGCGCATCAAATTTTTACTTTCCCCCTCATTCAGATAAACTCGTTTTAACTGTTCGTTTATCAATCCTTTATCATCCGTGGGCAGACTGTTAGCAGAATAACAAAGTCAAAATTGCAAAAGTAACAACTAGAACTGCAAGTACAATTGGTTGTACTCGTAATTTATAGCATAAAGGGGGAAAATTTTATTTTCAAACATGAATGTATCAAAAAGCTTAAATAATCAAATCCCTCATCCTATGCTGCTTTATTTTAAAATCTTAGCAAAGAGACTTTTTTTTCTAACACGTCTTTCGTGTGCAAACTTCTTTATTTAGAAGTCATTTGACTCTCAACTAAATTATTACTTTCAATAATTCTCAAACTGATGCGTAGAAGATATTAATAGTTGTTTTGATAAAAAAAATGTTAGCATTCCTACTTGACATGTATCAAAATTAGAAGCATAAAAAGATTGGTATACAAAACCTATTTATAATTTCACCTGACAAGTTCCTCAAAGTAGCATTTTATACTTCAAAGTATTTTTAGCAGATTAATTATCATCCTCCTTTACATTTAATTAAAGTAACTCAAAAAAAATGTGTAGCGCAAAATAATTAAAATCCATTTTTTTTAAAGAATAATTTCGTAAGTGCTCGATCTTGCCCCGAAAGAATATTAAAAATGACAAAAAGAGCTCATTAGGGGTTGTTTAAAAATTTATTATTACTAATGATTTTCCTTAAACCTTGAGATGCTGAACCTTCGCAAACGTATTTTTTTATATTTTCCTACTTTGTGCGAAATTATGATGAATTAGGGTAATAATAGAGACAAAAATTGGAACAAGAGTTTCAGTCGGTTGTGCAACAGACATTTTTGAGCAAAATTTTTGAATAGGGGATGTGTGGCAAAGTGAAAGAGATAAAACGCCGAATGTGGCAACTAGTTATGAATAAAGCAACAGTACGAGAATACTCGAACGCCTTTAAACGGCATCACACATTTACATTTTTAAAAAATTTGTTAACGAATTTTTTAACTAGTATATTAACAAATGGTGCACGAAGTTCCCCCTCCCCTTCTCCCTCCCCCGCCACCCAAAAAAAAGCAAAACTTTTTTTTAAAAAGCTCAAAAAATCTAAATAAGGCAAAATAAGTAACTAAAACAAAAAAACAAGGACAAAAAATTTAGGCTTAAATTTTTGATTTTTTGCAACAGCACGATATTTTAAGAATACTGTTTACTTTTTCGTGTAAAATCTCCCTTAAAACTGTAAATACATATTAATCAACTTATTTTTAAGAAAAGTAATTTCAACAAAATTTAATTAAACAATGAACATGGTAGAAAACATGCCGTGAATTTTTTTGATGTTGGGGGCTGTGAGACAAAAAGTAGTTAAAATAAAGTAGTTAAAAAGTAGTTAAAATAACTTAACCTTTTTCAAAGTGAACAAATTGGAAAATAGTTTTGAAAATTACAGTACAGAAAAAATGAACAGTGTAACTACTATTATTAAACTTGCATTGAAATATTATTTTTTCAATTTTGTTTGTCAATTTATACCTTCAAAAAAAAGTAGAATTTTTTCACTCTGCCCCATGTATGGGGGAAAATGAAAAATAACTGTTTTTCTAGTGAAATATTCCTAGTTGAAAATTAAATGCACTTTTCATAAAATATATGAATAAATAAACGAATGGATGAATAAATGGAAGAATAAAAGAATAATGAACGAAATAATTAATTAATTAATTATTGCAAGAAAAAAGATAAATGAGTGAATAAACAACTTAAGAAGCAAGAAAATTAGTGAATGAATGAATAAATAATTGCATTAATAAATAAAAAAAATGTAAATAAATTTATTAATGAATGAATACGTAAGTGATTTAATAAGTAAATGAATATGTAAATAGAATGAACATTTTCACTTTTCCCTATTCACTCAGCCCCGCGTGAACTTGAAACATAGAATTAATAATTTAAAATAAAAACATGTCAAATACTAACAAAACAAATTATGTACTGGACAGTCAGATATTAATATTTAAAATATTAAGAACAAAACATTGTCATTTTGAAATCATACAAAAAAATTTTGACAAACCACAAAATACTTCAACATGTGCATCAAATTTTTAAAATGACTTGTATTTTTACATACCTTGATCTTTAGAGCTATTTATGTTTTTACTAGAATCCACTATATGTTCAGTAAGTAACCGCCCTATAGCCAGGGCTAAGGCAGAAATACATGAAATACACCGCCAGCTCGAATTTTGAAGGCAAAGGCAGGTATATTCAGTAAGTTACCGCCCTATAGCCAGGGCTAAGGCAGAACCATTGTTTCGGTCACTCGTCTGGTCTGTGCTAATTCTGTATTAGCTACCAGTTTGTTTGGCACTCTTGGCTTTCTTATGAGGTTTTCCACCTCCAGCGCAGTCACTCCTATGCCGGGCTGATGAGTGCTAATAAGCACGAAACTGCAGTCCTCGGCTGGAATTGACTGAGCTGGCGGTGTATTTCAGGTATTTCCACTATATGTGTTTAGTATTATCGTTAAAATGTTACTCGCGAGGTGTTGCTTCAAACTGTAAATATTTCACCATTTCACTTTACTCCACATACCTACCCGTAATGCATCAAAGTGTAAACTAGTGCATAAAACCTGAAATTGATATGGCAACATTGTTTGAATTTGCACTATAATAAATGTTCGTTGATTAGATTTTTCTTAAAATTTTATTGATGGGTTAGAACGATCTGAAATATTTTTTTTTTTTTTTGGATTTTAAAAACTGTTGTTGGAAATTATAATCATCCTCATAACGATCGATTATTTTACGCTGCTGATGAGGCTAATTTATTCGTTAATCCATTATTAAACGGTGTTATAACTAAAAAATTACGTAAATACCAATAAGTTACGTCTGACAGAAATACGTGTAAAGCAGTTCTTGATTTAAAAGCGAAAACAGTGCATTATAGCAAAGTTTAAAAATAATGAAGACACAAGGACATAAGTAGAATAAAGATTAACAAGAAATTTCGAAATGCTTTCTTTCCTAAATGTCAGTGTTTATAAATGGGGAAGGGTGGCCCAAAGCTGGTAGGCTGACGGAGGGCGCTCGAAAGTTGTAGTTTTTTGGATTTTATCGTAACAATATTCGGCTTTATTTCCTAGCAAGGTTCTTGAGCAAAATAAAAGTGATTTTTGCATTATTTCAAACCCAATACTTTTTTATTATCAAACATTACAAACACTTGAAAAATCCACTTTGCCCTACCAGGAAGCCTAAAGCGGGTAAGCCGTTTGGATAAAGCGGGTAAGCTTAACTAATTGTGGTTTGGTACATTTGCAAATCAAATATGAAGTTATAAATAATTATCATAGTTGACTAGCTACCTGTCATTATATAAAAAAATATAAAACAGTTGTACTTATCCAATTTATAGTCAAAACATTTGTTTATAAAACATAGAGAAATAACTAATTGAATTAATAGACTAATTAATTGCCATCCTAAAAAATAACTTTTTAAAGTTATACTTATCTTCTTGAAATAGAAAATCCAAGTCAGCACACGAATCAAGAAATTATAAGTAAATACATGATTAAATCCTACACCCGCTTTGCCCGACCCGCTTTGCCCAAAAACCCGTTTCTTATTTCAATAATTATAGCCTCAAATTTAAAAAGAAACAAACGAAATCATTATCTTAGTTTATAGGTGGATGGTGTCAGAATAACGTATTATTGTTGATATTTTTAAAAAAAAACTGGTCTTCGACTAATCACAAGTTACATATCTTCATGGCTTTTTTTTAGATATGTATCATTTTTCTTATTCTAAACCTGGTTACGCTATGCCGCTTCACTGCTGCTTTGCTGTGACTGATTGAAACTCGGGGTGTTCAAATAAGCACGGCATACTCATACATCACAGCTTGCACACCATGCGGTAGCATACGAATGCCTACCCGCTTTGGGCCACGCTCCCCTAATTAAAAATTCAGAACAATAACAAATTTTAGTTTATTTGAATTAGAAATTTTAATTAATTCTTCAAACTTGATGTGATGAACAACTGTGAAGTGCTTTAACACTTAAAAACAAAGGGTGGTGTAAACTGTTTTAAGAAGAACAAAAACGAAGGGGAAAAAACGGCTAAGAGAACAAAAGATTTTTATTCATCCTTAGTACCAAGAAAGAAAGTCTGATGAAACCAACAAAAAAAATGTGAAAGAGTCTATATAGTTTTAAGCTTCGTTAGAATTCTAGAGCAAGAAAACGAATGTTTCACCAAAACGATCTCGCATTGATGTCGCTTTCCGTTGACATATTTAAAATAGTGTTCTAAATATAAGACATTGAAAGATGGTGTTGATCGAAAATCGAACAGGCATAACTCAAATTTTCGGCACACCTAAAATGTCCTCACTATTTTTCATTTTTATGAGTTCCAAATCGATTTTTCTGAATAAAGCGTATTATTCTTTGCAAAATAAAAGTTTCGAATGTGCACCTATTGTTTCGTAGCTTAGAATCTACAAGGGCTACCAAGTATTCAAAGGATAGTCACTAGAAACTTGTTATTCACATACTGTAATTAGTGAAACTAAATTACAATCGAAAAATCAAATTTATTCAGAATTAAGGCAGAATAATAGGAAAAAGACATGTAGGGGAAAAGGGGTTCATGTTAACACGGGACACATTTGATCATGATATGTTTTACTAAGATCGCCTCAAGCAAAAAATCTGAAAAAAATTATCAATTAAGAACTTTACCTCCTATCCTCCTCCGACTCAACACCGCACCCTCTAGTGACCAAATTGTAAACTTTTGTAAATGTAAGAGGGTAGGCGTAAGAGTACGCAATCTTATTTTGATTTTTGAGCTGATGACTCATTGGATAGAAGATAGAAAATAGAAGAACAGTACCAGTTGTGCCTCTAGGGCAAACATTTAGAGCAATGAGCCATTTTATGTTTCCGTGGTGGCAGCTTTTTTATTTTCGCAGGTGTGGAAAAAGATTTATCACTGTCTTCTTTAAGTGATAACATTTTTAAACTGCAAATCTAAATCTAACTATTACAAACCATTGTATGAACAATCACGTGAATTTATACCAATGTTTAAATTCTTTTGTTTAATTAGAAATTCTTTATTTTTGCGAATTAGCTCTAAAGTGGACTACGGGGCACTTGTGAACACACACAACATCTAGGGTTACAAGTGAACAGTTTCCATAACCGCTCTCCTAAATATTATTATTAGTGTAGGATATTGTAAGTGTTAAAATATGTGTAAATGTTTATAATTAGTATTTTCCTATAATCAGTTTGTAAATTTACTGTCAATTGTTATTAATATTAATAAACATAAATAAATAAATATTTAATATTTTTATTTTTAAATTTTTTTGCTATTAAATATTTGATCCATAATTTAGTGTTATATAATAGGGGAAGGTTTCCGTCAATGGACCGGTTCCTCATGACTAGATCGCGAAGATATTTCCCGTACCAGAGTTTGTGCAGACGCGTAATCAGTTTTAGTACCTTCTTTTGTCTGTAAACAGTCTACTGCAGAGTTGTCAAGTAGGTAAAATTACCTCATCATATTGTTAATCGGTCAGATGAGATATCTACAATTATCTTACTAATTATTGAGATTTTCATTTAGTTATAACATGCTTTGAAGCTATCACTGATCAATTAAAAGTGAACATTGACCAGTGGCGTATATATGTTTTTATTTTGGAGGGGGCCCATATAACCAAGGTTAGCTCCCCTCCCCCTTTTTTCTGTAGATTCAATTTGGGGGGGTGAGAGAACAGTGCCCTGATCGTCTCCTTTTTTAAGGTGGGGCCAGGACTTCATTCCGCCTCCCCCCCCCCCCCCCAGGGCATAACGGCATAACTAAAAAATCACTCTTAGAAAATTTAGCTTCTGATGGAGGAAGGAGGTCCGATGGGCTCTCCTCCGGAATTTTTTTTAAATTGTAGTCCTAAGAATGCAGTTTTAGAGGGTCTTTGGTGATGCTACAAGGTGAAAAAATTCTGGAGGACTTCGGCGGAAATTTTTACAAATTAAAACCTTAAAAACGCCTTTTTCGGCTATATTTGTTTTAGTTAGGGTAATGAAAGGAATGGAACTTTTGTAAGTTGCCCCCCCCCCCCGATCATTTTTTTTTTAATAGAGCGAAATCGATCACCCCTCCGCCTGATTTTTCGAAATTGAAGTTCTAAAAACGCAGAGTAACCGATGATTTCAGGCTAACTTTGCCTTTAACTTCGTTAAAGGCAGGGCGGTTCTAGGGCTCTCCCGAAAAACTATTTCAAAATTGAAGTCCTAAAAAACGAAATTTAAAAGAGATAGTCAGTGA
The DNA here is from genome assembly GCF_026930045.1 of Uloborus diversus. Lineage (NCBI taxonomy): Eukaryota > Metazoa > Arthropoda > Arachnida > Araneae > Uloboridae > Uloborus > Uloborus diversus. The sequence continues at coordinate 38,737,699 of NC_072735.1, read as the reverse complement.
TACTAGATGGGGGATTTAAACGCACTCCACCTCTAAATTTCTAGAAATTGTAGTTTTTTCATTTTCAGATTTCATACGAGAGCAATTGGGCCCTCGACGGAAAATTTTTTCGTAATTGAAGTCTTAAAAACGGACTGTGGACCATATTTGGTAATGTTAGGAGTTCGGCCATTTTTCAAAATTGAAGCTACAGAAAAGCAATCTTGAACGATTTTCGATGCTATTAGAAGACTTTTGGTAACTGTCTCCTGGAAATTTTTCGACATTAGAGCCCTGAAAACGAGATTTGAGACGCTCTTTTATGGTTTGGGGGGGGGGGGCTTACGAAGTGTAGCATTTTGAAGATTTTTTTTATTTTTTGACCGACTGGAAAAAAGTAAAAAAAAAATGGGACGGGGGGATGAAAGAATTAAGAGGCGTTGAGTGTAATTACCTGATTAATAGTCAGCAACTTTTGATTTCTTTTATTTTAAGGTTGTTTTCAAAAGTAATTCAGATTTTTTCCCAACATTAGGCAATGTTTGGAAAGGAAAAGTTCGAGAATCCTCCCCTGAAAGGTAAAACACGATTTCAGGTTATCCTTGGGGAATGGAGACGTTTAGAGGTAAGAAGTGGTTAAGGATCTCCTTCCGAAATTTTTCAAAATTGAAATCTTAAAGGCACATCTTAGTGAAAGGATGGTGGTTCGAGGACTCTAATCCAGAAATGTTTTGAAATTGATGTCAGAAGAACGCCTAAAAAATGCTTTTTTAGGAACATCAGGTTTCCAATATTACTCCAACCGAACAACTAAAACTTATTTTAAATTTCTTGCCGGGGACGAGAGTTTAATGGGGGCGGGGGGATAGTGAAAGAAAGAGAGGGGAACTTAATTTGCTAAGCAATAAACTGAATCTGTTAAAAAGTTTTAATTACAATTTTCTTTTTGAAAAAATTCATATTTTCCCCCCAACATTTTTGTTTTTTTATAAACAAAAAATAACTTCGGTTTCCCAAGAAACATTCTTTTCTTTTGAGTGAGAGGTATGGATCCCCTGACCCCTTCTGAACAAAATTGCCTGGTGCCCTGTTACGCATGGTTCCTAAACTTTAACGATTCGCGGCGCAGTTTAAAGAATTAGAATTTTCTCAGGGGGCATTCTAGTCTAGTTTTATAGTGGTAACAATAACCTTGGTAACAATAACTAGTCTTATTGTTACCAAGGACATTCGGCGGCACCCCTCCCCTCTTCCTGTGGCACCCAGATCGGAAATCTAACGTATAATCTAACGTATATCAGTAATCCCCTAAGCTAACGTATTATAATTATTATGCCTGTAATTATTTATTTATTTATTTTTTGTAGCTAAAAGTTCGGAAATTATTTGTGAGCAAACTAAAATCAAATAATAACGACCTTTATTTTTTTTTCCAGATTTTGGAGGGGGCCCGGGCCCCCTCAGCCCTCCCTTATATACGCCCTTGATATTGACATAAAAGAGTGCCTTTTCAAGTACAATTCCCCATACTTCATGTTTCATCATGATTCGTCAACGCAGTAACACCTACTAGAATAATTCAAAATGACGCAGTTGCTATTATTTGACCGCTTGGTGTTTTCACGAATGGACCACCTGAAAAAGTGGTTCATTCATAGAAAATCGAAAATAGTGTTGTAACTTCAGTTCAATTACACCATTGAAATTGCTCAATTGTTTTAAAATAAATATGATAATACTGAAAAAAAAGTTTCTCAGTAATTCATGAATACTCTTTTACTTTATTACAATTTCAACTCATTTTTTTTATAAAATTGATTAAATTAGTAGAATATGGCCAGTGAACCAGTGAAAGCATGTTACGTGCTACAGTAGCTAAGAGAAATGGTGGCATGAACGTTAATGAAGTCTGCCGACAATATAGAATCTCATCAAAAACAACCCTGTTGTAAAAATTTCCCCGCCAAGAAAACCTTTAACTTTTCCGCACAAAAAAGAAAACCTGCGTCCTAAACCCAAAAACCCTCAGCCATAAAAAGTTAAGATATCTAGTTTGCCCTCCAAGTATCTGCCAAACTATCATCCTCCCTCTTCTCCTTTTTCATCACAGCTACTTCCATTAGAACCTCCTCCCACCTTCAACTCCTCAGAAATACGGATAGATCTTTTAAATTGTTTATCTTGTTTGGCGGGAAGCTTTTGGCTCACCAAGCAACCACTTCACTTTGGTAAGCTTGACGCCAAACAAGATAAACAATTTAAAAGATCTATCCATATTTCTGAGGAGTTGAAGGTGGGAGGAGATTCTAATGGAAGTAGCTGTGATGAAAAAGGAGAAAAGGGAGGATGATAGTTTGGCAGATACTTGGCGGGCAAACTAGATATCTTAACTTTTTATGGCAGAGGGTTTTTGGGTTTAGGATGCAGGTTTTCTTTTTTGTGCGGAAAAGTTAAAGGTTTTCTTGGCGAGGAAATTTTTACAACAGTGTTGTTTTTGATGAGATATCACATCTTTTTGCATTGATATTATTACTTTGTCTGTATTTTTAGAATTGAGAACATCAAGTCAAAAAATTTTCAATTGAAACAACGCTGTTTTGTGTTTTTAAGGAACAATAACGGCTAGCCTAATTTTACGTCAAGTTATTTTCTGACTATTAAGATTCTATGTTCATTTTGCGAGATTTGGACGGTTTAAATTTTATTACAATTTTTGTATCCTCCCTCTGTTGCAAAGAAAATTTTTTGGATAATAAAATACTATATTTTAAATTATATTGCTTTCGAGTATTTTACAACTTCGCAATAAATTTTATTACAGTTTCTTTATTTGACAGATTATTCAACATTTTCATGAAGGTTTCTTTAAATGTTTTGCAGCTTGAGGGCTATTTTAATCTAGCTTTTCACTTTTTGTTTAATTACATTTTTTCTTAAATCGTGGGTTATTTTACGTTTTATGGGATAATTTTAATTGTTTGGTGATATATCTTTTTATTGATAGAAGTCTTTGTCTTGTTTAATACCTAGTTTTGTTTAAAAGTTCATTTAAAAAACGAAATAACGCATACTATCACCAAGCAAAAAAAAAACTAAGCCATTAAATATTGTAAATTTAAATGTGTCAGAAGATCTATACAACTTTACTCGATGTCAAATAGTGGATATCCCATTTTGCCATAGCGAATGCGCATGTTGCGCGCGGACTAAGCTCATTAAAAGTCTTGCTTAAATTAATTGCAAAAAAATTTTCAGCTAACAAATTACTGCAAAGCACGGATATCCACACACGTATTTCATATATTTTCAATTCATTATGTATTGTTTGTGAAAAATCCATTAATTTAGAAAATAAGCAAACCAATAAAAAAGTGCTATTTTTCGCTTTCAATTAAAAAGTTATATTTGCCGTACTAATATGCGTACAGTTTCATATAATTTGTCACGTAAAATATTGTAATGGTTTAACCCCAGTTTCGCGCCGACATTTAAAATTTCTTCCCTCCATAAATATATCAAAACTGAAAAACAGGAAGAAAAGAAATTTTGTATCCGCGAAACTGGGGGGGGGGGAGGACAGCATTCTAATCTCATTCATTAATTTGTTTCTCAGCTTAAGTATAAACTAACAACATAGCTCATTGGGCTTTCTGTTTTCAGATTCTAAGTCTGCGCGCATGCGCAGTCGCTGTGGCAAATTTGTGATATCCGCGATTTAACGTCTAGTTGCGATTGTTGGATATGTTTTAGTCTTGATTGAATTTCATTTCCTAAGACAATTTTGGAATAACTGTTAGATCTGTTCTAACCTTGCAATTGCAGTCCGAGATAAACAAACCCTATGAGCTGAGAGTAAGTACATAAGAATTTAGGGAAAATTGGTGATTTTCAAACTTTAATTACTCCGGCCCATGATGTCCCTGGGGGTTGAATTTTTGTATATGTACTCAATGGCCTCCCAAGAATATGTATACAAAAAATCATTACCATAGCCCCCCGGGGGACTGTGATAGAACCCCGGGAAGGTACAATTTGGGGGGTAAAAACGAGGGGGGAAGGGGAGGGGGGTCAAATGGCACAAAAGGCATATCAGTAGGGCACAAGGAATGTGTGTGCGAAATTTCAGCTTGATTCCTCTTTTCGTCTGGGCTGTAGCCCTGTCAAAGAAAGCGAAAACTTTTTGGAACAGCGATTTTATAAATTTAATACCTCCTCCCCCTGATGGTCTAGGGGATTTTTTTTGGTTTACGGCATCAGGGGCCACTAGAAATTGAGTGTACCAAAAATCAACTCTCTTCATGGGGCTTCATGGGGGTCTTCATGGGGCTGAGGGGTGAAAAACCCAAAAAACCCCAATTTGTTCTGTCGCGTAATCTTGTTCTTGGTCGCTTTATTTTCTTTCGTCTTTGGCGGTGGATTTGCTTCTGTTGGCTGCTGACGTTTGGTTTCCTTGGCGGGGCGGGACGCTCCCGCGTCCCGTAATCCTGAAAGCTTTAAACAATCGCATGGAAGATAAAAACGGGTTTGTTGTTATCGTAGTCACTTATTAGAAATTTAAGAGATAAGCCCTCTGAAATAGGAACATAGTTAGGTAGTGAATCATATTTTAAAACTAGAGGAGACGTTTTTGGAATGACTTCCGTAAAATCAGGGAATTGGCCTTTCAAGAGTCTGAGAAAAATAACATATCACACAGATTTAATTAAGACCAAAAGTCTGTTAGTAAGATATTATCTGGTAATTTAAGACTTAAGCTTCTGATTTCAGTAATAAAATGGTCAATAAATTCTTTGACATTTTGGAGAGCAAGTACAATCTAGCGTCGAATGAAAATTTTCAAAATGGATTTAATAAAACTCCCAACAGTTCAAAAAAGGTTGAAAAGATATTAGCTAAGAACGTTGTTTCATATAAATCCGTTTTTCTATAGCACATTGTTATTTGTAGTGTTTATTGATCACCTGTTATAAATATTTGTAAGTTACCCATTGATTTTTTAATTTGTGAATGTGGTTCATCGATGGAAACTCGACGGTCCATCCATAGCAACCGGTAGCCATGAATGAACCACATGCTAAAGTATTTATTTTTATTTTTCACTATTTATTGTGTATATTTATCATGAAAGTGTATATTATTATCAAAGGAAAAATATACTGAGAAAATGTTCCTATAATTAGCATGAAATTTGATTTGAATTTCCATTCTAAAAAAATCGAAAACTGTTATGTGGTTCATTGACGGCTAACTTCCCCTTCTTACAGGAAATAAAAAGACCCAAAATATTTTCATTTAATTAAAAACTGAATTTCAAAATCATTTTAGCATACAATATCAAACAATGTATGAAGCTTAAAAGCAAAATATATAGAGAGTAACCCTTTCAGTGATCAGAACAGGCTACGAGACTACAGAATTTGATAGTGCGAAGTTATATGTTCGGGGAAAATATTTTCTTTGTGAAACAATAACTACAATTGAAACTGACGCAGTATTGGTTACAAACCTTTCAACTTATTTGTTATTTAGGTATATATTTCATATTGATGATTTTTCCTTTAAAACATGATGCTTCTCCTGCATTTTTTACCCATGTTCATATGTGCCCCAGGCCTGTTCACATGTGCCCCCTCTAGGGACACATGTGAAAAACTACAGACTTTTTTTAAAAACACCATAAAGTAAAGAATTAAAAAAAAAAAAAATTCTAAGAAGATCTATGACACAAAGAAAAGTGTATTCAATCATTGGGAAACTTTTGCGTTGAGGAATAGATAATATTTTTTAAAATATAAAGAAATGAAATAAATTGTTCATATGTGCCCCCTTTTCCCCTAAATAACATCTCTGTGCTTTTGTGTTTCTGTTAACACCTTTTTAAATTAGCTAAATTCAAACTTAATTGTTTTCAAACACGCACTTCTCATAAAAAGTATAATATTTCTTGGTTTAACAAATCAAAAACCCACACACGTATTTTTTGAGAGTTACTTTTTTCATGCGTAAAAATAACTGCATAAAAATAATATAATTAGTAGGTTTAAAATGTGAGGCATGCTAAGTCTTTGCATACATGCCAAGATATGTAATAACCAAATGTGTTAACCTCTAAATTAAGCTGAGCCGCAATTGAATAAACAAAACACACTCCTCAAACACGTTTCCTTTTCCCCCTCATTTAGATAGAATCATCCTAACTGGAAGCTTGCCAATTCCAATGCTAACGTGGTCGGACAGTATTTAAAATATCTTTGAAATGTGTTTTTTAATTTTATTATTCAGAAACAATGTTACTCCCTTTCCTTATTATTCATTTGGTCTTTTTGAGAGAGCCTTCATTATTGACTTTATCGCCATTAAGATTTATAAGGAAAGTAGAAATTAATTTTCTTCATAAAGCCTTGCAAATACGCATTACAATAGTTTACATTTTGAGTTGTATAACGAAATTATGAGAGCCACTTGTGGGTCATGAGAATAAAAACATACAATATATTAATTTTCGATTGTTTTTAAGATGATTCAACAGTTCTTATAAGATGCACCAAATTTCTATTTTTGCGGATCTACCCACAGAAACTGGTTAATATTCATGAGTTTCCAGCAACAAAAAAAAAAAAAAACATGAAAGTCTGTAATGGCAATTTCGTAGAAAAAGTTCTTATTCTTTGAGAAGTTCTTCATTTCCTCAATTGTGAAAAAATAAATTGAGAAAAGATTACGCTTCTCATTATGGGGAAGAATTTTTCTTTGCAACATTAAAGTGAGGTTGAGATCCTGTCATTTATTTTCCCTTCAGGATAATTTAAAATGACGAAGTGTTCTTTCCCTTTTAAGAAAGGATGTTTAACATATGGTCCTTTTTGGTTATTTGAATTGCCTTTTGGTGATTCAGCTGGCTGACTTTAAGGACAATTAGGATGCTAATTTTTATTGGCAAGGAAGACAAAATAATATTTTAATGATCGTCTTCGCTTTGCTTGAAAAATCTTTTGTAGTTCATTCCACATGAAAATGTCGGTTGTTTTCTAATTAATTTATTACATCTTCATGGCCGGCAGGATTATATCACTCGGCACAGGTTTAAACCTTGCTCCAGTCGGTGGAGTTTCAAGGTGTAGAAAATTGTCAGGGTTCATGTCGTATAAATGTGCAGTATGTGAAAGATTCCGTGAGTATTTTTGGCCTTGAATACTGTTGAAAAAATAAAATTCTTAGGACAGTTTCGCACCGAAGAGAGCTTAAGTGCCTCTATCTATAGAAAACAGATGTATTGGGTGGGGAATAATTTCGCAGAGTTTTAAATTTTCTTTCTTTTACAACGATTTTTTTTTTTTTTTTTTTTTTTTTTTTTTTTTTTTTGCTGTTTGACAAATTGTATAGAATTCATTCGATAGAGCTCTTTCTGCTCTACAAAACTGTGCTAATCGTCTTTTTTAGTAAGTTAATTTTTTAATAACTTTTTTCTTAAAAATAAAAGATCCAGAAGGTAAAAATCAACGTATTCGACACTTGCTCTTCTTCGTCTTTCATCTACGTCAAAAAGCTGCTGAAGCAACCCAGGGCAATCGGACATTTATGCAACGTATACGGAGAAAGTGTCATAGGTGAGTTTACAGCACAGAAATGGTTTGCAAAGTTCAAAAATGTCGATTTTTACGTCGACGAATCACCTCACAGCGGAAGAAGACCTTCTGAATTTGACTGGAAGGGCATGGTGTGCTAGGAAATGCTCAAAAGGAATGTCACGGTCACCAAAGAGCTCTACAGAGTCCGGTTAAGAGGTTGTGACCCCATTGACAAGGTGAAACCGTACCCTTTCACTACAACACCGGGTGCGATAATGCACAAGCTGTCAAATTCACACTTCAAGAGCTAGAATAGGAGGTCCTTCAGCATACGCCGTATTCTCCGGACCTTGCACCGACGGATTATCATCCTTTCCGCTCTCTGCTCAACTATGTAAGTGGCGTTTCCTTCGACAATGACAAGGTCCTTAAAAACTGGCTCAACAAATTCTTCGATGCCAGATCGGCCAATTTTTGGAGGAATGGCATTAACAAATTGGTCGAGAGGTGGGAGGAGGTCGTAAACAGCAACGGCATATACGTAATCGATTAATTGATTGTCATTACTAATGATTTTCTTTTAAATAAAAGTCTTTGATAAAACCTATACGAACTTATATCCCAACCCAATACATTTCCGTTCTAATATTTATCCGCCAATAGAGGTGTGCTACATGAAAGAATAGATGGCATCTCTTGGGGATGTAGTAACTAGCTCTGTAAATGATAAAAAGCAAATACGTAACATACTTAAATATTACAAGCGTCATCTATTATACAAACATTAATATAACAAGAATTTGATTAAACATAATGTCACGCATAAAGTTCTCCAGAAAATGATGCTATTAAAAATTCTCATAATTCAAGAAGGTACAAAAATTCAAAGTATAAATAGGATTTAGGGGATGGTATTACAGGTAAAATTGTTTTAAATCTACAAAATAAATTAAGAGAGAGCGTAATGTTTGCTTACCTTTCTGAATCATGTGTAGAAATATCAGCAATAAGTAGTATCAATCAAATACTTAGAAATAAATTAGAATCTTATATTATCTACATAGGTGAAAGGGATAGTTCATATGTTTACATGCAAAATATGTTAAACTTTACTATACACTCGTTAATAGTAAATCAGAGAGAAAGAGAAAGAAAAAAAATCACTAAAAAAACTGCCAAAAGGAATTTTGTATTTTTTCTGTAAGTTAAGTCGCTTAGTTTGATCTGAAAATTTGGAAAAACATATTATAAATAATTTAGATTTAGTGTGGTTAGAAAAAATCTTTTTACATATTAATTCGATAAAAATATCCACATATGGCATACAAAAACATCTCCTTTAAAGTTAGAGAGCTAAAATTAAAATGATTCGGTTTATTTTATCTTAAAGAATCGTAATTTTTTTTTAGATCCATTATATATATTTTTTTTTTGAGAGAGAGAGAGAGAACTAAATATTTAACATTAAATTTAAAACGTAACAGAAATTATTCTTTCACATTAAATGTTTCATTTTTAATATCATAAATTTTTATCCTGCTTAAAGTGAAATATCTCTCATAGATTTGAAATTACTGTAATCCTTTCCAAAACAAATTCTTTTCTAGGATTATCCATTCTGTAGCTTCGAATTTCACCTTACGACAGCTTTATAAGATATTTTAAAATGTCAGAAATGTATCTAAACATGTCCGAATAAAAACTATTCATTGATCCTTTTATTTATCATCAAAAAAGATTTTGCAATGAAATTTTTCAATCCAAATCCATTCAACTGTGTTTTAAAGATAAAGGATTTTCACACTCGAATTTTAATGTTAAGTTTTTTTTATTCCGTAAAAACCCGTCAAAAATCCCCTCCCCAAGTAAAAAGAGACAACATAATACATTCAAGTAAAGTGGGTGTGCAGTAAAGCTTTCGGAGAAATAGACTATTTTCTCAGAACATTTTAAAACTTGTTTAAAAAATACCTCTCAAATATAGTCCAATTGCTCCTGTATAAAGCGACAGAAAACTCAGAAAAAAAAAAGCCTCTACGCATGACATCACAAATGATGAACTGCCATTCACTGTTGTCATTAACGCAGAGCGCAAAATTTAATTCGCTTCTTTACTTATATGTAGTAGCAACGATATGGTTGATAGCAAGCGTAGACTACAATATTTAATTTGCTTCTGAATTATCATAACCTGGAAACGCAGTAGACAGCAAGCGTCAACATTCAGAAAGTGGCAAAGTACATCATTTGTGACGTCATAAAGACCACGCCTTGGTTGAAAATCGGACAGTTTAATAAATTAAATAAAAAATAACTGTTGGGATAATAAAAGTATTTTCTGGGTCTATGCTTTTTTTTTTTTTTTTTTTTTTTTGCTTATTCTATAAACTTCAGTGACTAAAAGTAGTACTTTTGACTGAAGGAAACAACGCCATTACAAGCTGAGATTTCATGCATCGAACTTCCTAGACTCTCATCAGTCTCTCGGAAGTTTTTCCAATCATTATTTATTGTTCTGGAAGAATGATTTGGCAATATGATGGTTAAAAAAATAATTTATTTTTTTTTTCTTCATACAGAGGAATATTGTTTTTTTTTTTTTTTTTTTTTAATGTGCATTGTATTTTTAACAGATGTCTTTCACCTTTTTCGCTGAAAATGACTTTTTTGAAAGCTACTTTGAGTTAGTGAAAGTATTCATTTTATTGCAAGTTAAAAGTTCATTCAAAAAAGTTTATAGAGCAAGATTTCCTCAAAAGTGACTTAGAAAGGATAGATTTTGATGCATATTAAAACAGAAGAAAATGTAACTTTGTCGTGTCACGTTTGCGCAAAAGAGCATGATCAGCAAATTTAAAGACAAGATGGCGAAATAACGAACGGTCAAAAACAAAATATTTGTCTCTTCGCCAAAAAATATTAACAACAGTGCACTGGATGACAGCACTCTGATTATATTATGTACATATTGAGAAAAAAGTGGTTAGAAAGTGTTGCGTAACTCCTTTTCACGTAAAGAAAAAATATAATTACACAAATAAAAGAGTAGGATTTTTAAATGAGCACATATATATATTTTTTTTTAAGTTTTAGCTGCCTAAAAATAATTTGACAATTCATTTTAATTTTTTGAACGAAGTTTTACTGATTGATAGCAATTCTAGTTAATACGTATTAACAACTGGAAACAACGTTTATACAGCACAAATTAGTAACTAAACTGCAGGCACGTGTTTCAGGGTTTCAAGGAACCCCTTTTCACTGCAAAAATGTGAGCGTCTGGATGCAAAATTATCCAGTTTTAATACTTTAAAGAATATACAGTGGAACCTCGATTAACTGAAGTGATTCGGACTAAACCACCTTCAGTAAATCGAAAATTCTAGAAAAAAGAAGGACTTAAAAATGACTGTCAGGATACAGCAAAGCCTTTAGCCTGCATTTAAATATCTACAGTTTTACACATTAACTATTAAATTCTAAATTTTTTGATTATATGACTGTAGTTGTAAACAGTAAATTTGCTCCATTAAAGCCACACATATTTGACAATTCATGTGAATTTAGTAGGAAAAATTGCCATTTTTAATCTTAATTGAGCTATTAATAACTCATTGAACTTTAGAAAACTTAAGTGGTTACAAAAGTAATTGGAGTCAGTTATGGTTAAAGGAAACATTGTATAAGTGGAGACAAACTCTATTACCATACTTGTGGTAATTTTTGAAACAAAATGGTAAGTGAATGTAACATATATAAGAGATTTCCGTATGTATTCAGACATTTTTTAAGCGTCATCATTGTTTGAAAAGAACACTAAAAAGAACTTGTTTTTTAAAGTTTAATGGTCTTACAATTTCCTCTCCAGAAGATCTACAAAGTAGGGTACAAAGTAGCGAAGTAGTTGGTTTTTATTTTGTTTTATTTGTCATGTGTGTAAATTTACTAAACCATTTATTTCTGGATTTCAGTTTCCCAGCTAGTTTTGGTTTGAATTTAGGGGACTCTACTTACCTCATAAATACTGTACGCTGAGTTAAACGGAAACAACTAAATTTTTCATTTTCCTATTCTTTTGAAAGACGAAATTTTCTTCATGTGAATGGCAGTTTTGTGTGTATTTTATGTAAATTCAGCACATAGCTTAATTTTTGTACGATTTTTCCTTTAAAATTGTTTAGGATTGCATTTGGAAGTTTCAGCGGATCGTATGTGACCTAAGAACCATTCAGTAATTAATTACGTAGGGGTCCCAAGGGGGAGGGGGTTGGAAAAATCTCTACATACCCTTACTTTGGGGGGGGTGGTCAAACTCATTCTTACGTAATATATTTTACGTTGGAAATCACACGGTGAAGTGGTTTGGCAGGGATCATACTTCATTAGTGTCTGGAAGGCTGTAATTTTCTAATTGTTCTAGGAAGGAGGAATAGTGTAAACTTTCATAAAAGAATCGCATTGTGTATGGCATGTTTATGTTTAACTAGTATCGCATCATATACAAAAAATATCTCGAAAAATCTTCAGTCTGGTTTCCAACATTTTAGTAAATATTTCTTTACACAAAAAGGTTTTAAAAAATAATTTAATAATAGTGAATTTAATAGCAATTCCAAGCAAGATTCTTATACATTAAACAAAGAACTGTATTGAGATGTTTGTTTGTGTCACTCGCGGTGTATTTAATAACGCTGCGCGTAACAGTACGTAAAAGTACTTAGATAAAGCGGATCAACCACGACGTCGGCAAGAGCAATAAAACAATATAACTTTTCGGATAAAAAATGAAACTCTTTGATTTCCGTCAAACTGGGAGTTTTAGTGTAACTGATCCTTTTAAATCAGCATTTTATTATTTTGAAAAACGAAATGGAATCTTACGTAAGAACAGGGTGGAGGGGTTTGAAAAATCTTACGTGCCCTTACAATGCGAGAGGGGGTTCAAAATTTAACAAAATCATCCTTACGTAATTAATGAAAAGCCCCTACGGGTCACATATTGAGCATTCATGGTGTACTACTTCTTTAGCTTCTATCCTGATTTCGGTATAGTGCGATTATCTGCCTGCATCAATCTCATGGAGAAATCAATGGGATGTTTCCATTTAACCAATAGCCCTTGGAGCAAAAAAAAAACACCGTTAGAGTAAAATAAACACAATTTCATCGGCTAAAAACGTCATTAAGTCAGATTTTTCATACCACTCTAAGAGAGTTTAGCTTTCTATTAGGTTAGATAATTATTTTAGATAAAAATGGAACAACGTTTAAAAGCACAAAAAGGATAAAAGGTTTTTAGAAACGCAGACATGTTTCGGAGGCAATAGCCTCCTTCCTCAGTGCGAAATGAACAAATGGATGAATCAAGGTCAAGGGAGAGTTTAAATGCGTAACCGGAAAAACATTGACCAATCAGCTATCAGCGAGTGCAGAGGCAAAATATGACGTGTTCTAACATGTAAGATTGAATAAGATTGGAGAAAAATGCGGAACAGCAAAAGACTCATTGCAAAGATTATTGCAAAGATCATCGACAGGGCTTTTTGCAAACTTTCAACCCGTAATAAAACCTCCAACATACGTAGTTTTTCTACTACAAATTTTGTGGTTTTACCGTTTTATCCACACATTTCTTTTCGTATTTCTAGAATTCTCAGTAAATTTGACTTTCGCGTAATTTTCAGACCCATAAATAAACTTTCTTTTTCCAAACTGAAGGACCCAATCCAACCACTTGATCAGTGGGGCATATATTACATTCCTTGTCAATGTAATATCGGTTACGTGGAACAGACAAGGTGTTCACTTAAATTTCGTTTGAAAGAACATGAAAACCACGTTAAAAAACAGGAACTGAACAAATCTTCAATTGCTTAACATTGTTGGGACACAGGGCACAATTTTCTCTTTTCGGAAGCCAAGATCATTTGCAGACCTACAACAGTAGGTGAATTAGATTTTCTGGAATCCTTTTACATTCATAAAAACTTAAATAATCTTTGCAATGAGTATTTTGCTGTTCCGCATTTTTCTTCAATCTTATTCAATCTTACATGTTAGAATACGTCATATTTTGTCTCTGCACTCGCTGATAGCTGATTGGTCAATGTTTTTCCGGTAACGCATTTAAACTCTCCCTTGACCTTGATTCATCCATTTCTTCATTTCGCACTGAGGAAGGAGGCTATTGCCTCTGAAACATGTCTGCGTTTTTAAAAACCTTTTATCTTTTCTGTGCTTTCAAACGTTATTCCATTTTTATCTCATTTACCTTGCACAAAGCTATCGCTTTTCAATCTAAATTATTATTTGTTTTTTAAAACTGTCTTTGAGTGACAACACTCAGATATTTACGAATTAACATCGAATGTATACACCATTATGTCGCTATGTTAGGATTTCGCAAATGTTTACTTGTGGATTAAATGCCTTTTTAATATCTGTTTGATTCCATATTTCTACGGTTTATCATCAACTCGATCATTCTTCAGTTCATCATCACCGTATATTTGGAAAAATGCGCATAACTTTATGTATCAATTCATCTAAAGAAAGGAAAGATTCTAAAGTTGAAACATAATGAAATTGTGTTTCCTTTACTCAAACTGACCTTCTTTGCTAATAGTAAAGCTGAAAGTCTCTCTGTCCGGAGAATCTCTGTATGCCTATAGGATGTCTGGATGTCTGGATCTCTGTGACGCGCATAGCGCCTAGACCGTTTGGCCGATTTTCATGAAATTTGGCACAAAGTTAGTTTGTAGCATGGGGGTGTGCACCTCGAAGCGATTTTTCGAAAATTCGATGTGGTTCTTTTTCTATTCTAATTTTAAGAACAAAAATATCATAAGATGGACGAGTAAATTACGAAATTATCATAACGTGGAATCGTAACATGGGCACAAGCCAATTGTCGAGATACGAAATTATCATAACGTGAAACCGTAACATGGGTACAAGCCAATTGGCGAGAAAATTCACCACACATTATTTGTAAATATACAGGCGAACCAAAAGACCTTTTAATTTTTCTATTACGGGCAAAGCCGTGCGGGTACCACTAGTACTTAATAAACAGATACTTCACTTTCCGTTTCTATCGTTTTGGACTATAATAGCAGTTGAAAAAACTATTATTATTTAAAGTGTTTCAAAAACTTACTGAAAGGAGTGAGGAGAAAAAAAATAAAGTGACAGACATGCACGGATATAATTCTGTGCCTTCAGCAACTTCTTAAACACTTCTAAAGTGACTTTGAAGTGATATTGTTTGCTTACCAAAACAAATAAATTGATTGAATTAAAGGAGCCCGACTTCGTTTAAAAGAGTTTCCAGTTTAAAAAGTCTCGGATAATCAAAGATCTTCTACACTTTTAACTCAGAAAAAATGGGTTATTTTCGTTCAATATAAAATTTCATTAAAGCAAAAATCAACTCCTAAAAAGCGTTTTGCAGAAAATGCTTCAGGAATAATTCGCTGTTTTACTTTTCTACGTCGGAAATTGAAACTAATTGGAAACGAACAGCTTTCTCTTGGAATTAAGACGGGGAAAGTAATGACGTTATTACGTTTTTATGAGGCAATCTTAGAAATGGTATTTTAAAAATTCAAATTCGAAAAATTTTTAATTTCTATTTATTTAATCAAATGTAACTTTTACTTTAATCATTTTTTTTTCAGTTTACCTAATTTTCCGGATTTAATTTTTCCCCAGTTAATAAACTTTGATTAATTATTCTGATTTATCAATAGTTTTACAGCACTACATGATATTGACCTGTGTTCGAATCATCTTAAAGGTAAAACCACCAGTAGTTGACACTGCACTAGTATTTGACACTTACATAAAGAATAATCTGAAAGGTAAATGTTGCAAATTTAAACATAATTTCATAATTTTGATGAAAAATGCATTAAAACAAGGAACTAATTGTTTTTTTTTTCAATCAAAATTATAAAATGGTGTTTAAATTTGCAATTAAAAAAAACAGAATTGTGTTTGATGATTTTTTTAATGTTTTTAAGGGGAAATACCCCCATGAATCTCCCAACTTTGTTACAAATGTTCACGCTTTTGAACTTTTCACCTCTCAGCCTCTTAGAAGAATGATAAAGGTTAATATAATGGTCCTTCCCCTCCCCCTCTAAGTAAAAATAATGGTAATGGAGCTGCTGAAAACTTAAAAAAATTGCGGAACATTATTTTTAAAAAGTAGGATGTGGTGGGTGAAAATGATGGTTAAGTTTGGACTTGGACTAAAGGGGAAGTTTTACGTGAGAATCAGCAGAATAGTTTCAGAAGAAATTTTGAAGAGGGTTTTTTTTTTTTTTTTTTAAAGTCTTATGCAGAAAGTTACTTAAACGAGTACAAATCTTTTAGAAAATTAAATGAACAAAGCGGGATTTTTTTTTTTTTTTTTTGAGCAATCACGATTGTTGAGCAATCACGATTGCTTATTGTTCTCATTTGACTGTTTTGATGTCCTATCTTTTTATTTTCCCACCGCCACCCTCCGCACCCTGTCACCGTCGACCGGCTCCTCACGATGCTGCTCCTATAGCGAAAGCCGTCTCCAGGTTGCACCCATGTCCTACACACACGCGCATACATACGCAGCTACACACACACACGCACGCACACACACATACACACACATACACACAACTACCCAAACATTCATGCCTGCACACTGACACAAACACATATGCCTACACACACATACACATACCCCCCCCCCCCCACACACACATACACACATTCATATGCACAACTACCCACACACTTATGCCAGCACACAGACAAACACACATGCCTACACACACATACACATACCCCTACACACAAACACACATACCCCCACACACAAACACACACGCCTACATACACACACTTGTGATTGCGAAAAACATAATTTGAATTCAAGATGTCAAAATTCAATTTTTTTTTTTTTTTTTTTTTTTTTGTCTGCTCTGTATTTTTTTCTTTTTAGAGATGTTGCTTATTTTGAAACCATACGCTTTAAACCTGGCTAAATTGTTTAGAGGATTTTTCTTTAAAATTTTGTTTTACTAATTAAACTTGAAAATAATAGATTCACATCAATAGTGAAAACTATAGCATAAGTAAATTGTTCTGTTCTAAATCGTCTATCAATTTGCGCTTCTATCTGCTGAAGTGTCCAGAGATGAAAATCCCATGAAGATGAAAGTTTGATTTCCATTCATGCTTCAAAAAATATTTCTTTAAGAAATGAATAAATATTCTTCCCTTCAATTTGCTTCCTTGTAAACGATTGAATCCCTCAGGAAAAATTTATTCGTATGCTTTCAATTTAGGTTTTCTTCTTACTTTTATGCGTGGAATAAAAGTCAACGAATCTCTTTTAGAATTCATGTTTTGGTATTCATGCTGATATCATCCAATAAATGCACAGAAATAACACCCTATTCCCATTTCCAAAACGCTCCCCTCTCCAGAAACTGATTAATATTTATGAGGATTTTTTCAAAAAAAGAACATTCGGAAGGTAATTTTGTCGGAAAAAATGTACTTATTTCCTGCAGTTTCAATCCACTTTTAAAATCGGCACAGAAAATTGAGGGAAGATTGCAATGCTCATTTCACGGAAAAGTGTTTCTTGCGGGGATATTGAAGAAAGGGTAGGATTCTTCATTTAGTTACAAAGATGTCTAATCAAAAACTTGTGTTTCTTAAACGCTCCAGAGTGAAATAAAACGGGTTTAGTTAAATCACCTTGTATAAAGGGGTCTATAAGCAGTAAATGAACATTCAAGAACAATTTCTTTTTTAAAAATTCACAACACTGTTCAAAACTATCGCATATTTAAGACGAAAAAAGTGTCTCTCTTCGATTAGATGAATTTAAAGAGATTACTTATCGATTAAATTCATGTTTTTAATTATAATTATATAGCATTATGGTAAATTTTAGCCTAAATTTTTCATTTTTTCAACAAAGACATGCACTAACAGCTAGTAATTACTCCATGTTTCATTTTTATTATTCTTCTTCCACCTTCTCAAGGATTAGGCTAAAAGCCTGCTCCGGCTTCTTGACCAAACCAGCGCTACCTGGGCCTACCTGGGTTTCGTCTGCCTTGTGGCTTGTAATGGAATGCAGCTCTCAGTAGTCTTTCGCGTGGCATACCTTGGACATGGTGCGTTCAATCATGGTGATATTCCTTAATTTTATCTTTTATGCCAAAAATTTTTTAGCTCTTTATGCGTGTCTTCATTTATAATTTTATGGATAATGGTGCAGACTTTTACTGATCTTAAAAACCTCATCAGAACAACTCGTATTCTGCTTAAAACCTGATGAACCCAGGATAGTGGGGACAGGATAGGGGGGATATAGGATAGTGGGGACTGCCATTTTCATTTTCATTTTTACAACAATACTCAGTTTCTCTAAGACAACTAGTAGTAATTTTAGATGAAGGTGAAAATGAAGCATATGTAGTATTTGAATAAGAAAAGTAAAATAGTAAATGGGTACATCTATTGTGTGTCATTGAATAGAAAGTATTTCCTTAACCGAGTTTAATTCACAAGTTTTATTTTTCTGATTTGTATATGACTTTATTAGCATGGATGAATTCCAGTGTCATAGCATGGAGCGCTTTAAATGGTTGTCAACGTTTTGGTAACCGTTTTAAGGCGTTTGTGAAACATTTAAAAGAGTTGTCAACATTGTGGCAACCGTTTTAAAACGTTTATGAAACTTTTAAACGCTACGTGTGGTACCTGAGAATGTCTCATGAAAAACTTTTCCTCCCAAAATGGTTGTCAGCGTTGTGACAACCGTTTGAAAACGTTTATGAAACGTTTAAAAAGGTTGTCAACGTTTTGGCATCCGTTTTAAAACTTATATGAAACGTTTAAACATTACGTGTGCAACCTGAGAATGGCTCGCAAATAACTAATATTTTGAAAGTTTAAATATTTAGCTCTACTCACAACAGATAAAGTATTCAAGGCACTTTCCTAACAATATTTTTTTTTAATGACAATAATATTTTGAAATTTTATTTTCTGAAAAAGTCTTCTATTTTGAGACTGATCCATCTCAAAAACAAAAATTAAACAACTTATGTTATAAAAATCAGGCTTGATATTGAGCTGTTTACAGCATTATAATCACCTTTTATATCGTGGAACAAAAATACTTTTAAACTCTCTAACAGGAGATCTCTTTAACTCTTTTTAATTCTTTTTGAACCTTCATGTTCGTAATGAATTTTACCACCCTTTCTAACCATCGTAGTTTAAATAAACGCTAAGAAGTACTGACATTAAAATATCATTATGGGAATTATCATCTGAGCAAAAACAGACATTATTTATATTTTTCCCATTTTCTTATAATTAGTGATTACAGAAATGTTCCTGTCAAAAACTGACGATAAAAGTTTATTTTCATCTAATTACGTAGTATACTATTTATTTTATCCAATTATCTTGTTGTTTCAACAGTAATAAGACTGAGTTTCGACATTTCAAATTGAAAGGTTATTTAAAGACATTTTTCAAAGCACTTAAAGAGAATTTATGTCATTATTTCATGGCTACATGATCGTTTTCGACAGAAATACGGTAAAACCTGTCAAAATATCTTTTGAAAAGTATTCATTAGGCTGTCACGTATGTCACAAACTCTTGTCAAATTTCGTATTTTCAGATATCGATTGATCTCAAAAATTAAGGCAATGTAGCTGTCAATTTTTGCTTTTAAGTACACTTTTTAGCTCTTAGTCGTTTCCAATAAAGTGTTATTAAATGGCCCAGAAAGAAATCGTTGTGATTATCTTTCAAAATGACGTTATCCTAAAGTGAAAAAGAAACGAAGAAAAATTCGAAATGAAAAAAGCTGTTCTCGGTTATTTTTAGCTTATTTTTTCTTAAAAGCGAGAAAACGAAGCAAGATAAAGTAATAAACAAAAAAAAGCTTTTTAAAAACAGAATGAAATAAAATTCTCCGAAAAAACATTCTTACAGATTTAAATATTATTATTATTATTATTATTATTATTATTTTATTTATTATTATTATTATTATTATTTTATTATTATTATTATTATTATTAATTTTATTATTATTATTATTATTATTATTAATTTTATTATTATTATTATTATTATTATTATTATTATTATTATCATTGTTATTATTGTTATTGTTATTATTGTCATTATTATTATTATTATTATTATTATTATAGCAATAGCAGTAACACTAATAATAATTGCAATAATGATGGGGTTGGTGGTAGCGGCAGTAATGATGTAGCAATAACATTAAGAATAACAAGAACAAGAATAATAGCATGACATGGGAAAACCATGGGTTTACATGTGCTACATAACTATTAATGCAAAAGATAGATATCAATATGAAAATTTATACTTCAGTTTATACTGTTATTATTATTATTATTATTATTATTATCATCATTATCATTATTATTGTTATAATTATTACTATTACAATAGTAATGACACTAATAATTGTAAAAAGGATGTGGATGGTGTTAATGGCAGTAATGATGTAGCAATAACATTAATAATAACAATGACAAGAATTATAACATGGCATGGGAAAACATGGATTGCATGTAATACATAACTGTAATTGTAAAGGATAGCTATCAATAAGAAAATTTACAACTGAGTTTATACTGTTTGCAAAGCGATAAAATTGTTAGTTAAATTATAAATGCATCAATAGTCTGCTGTCCCCCCCCCCCCCACTCCCATGCTTTTCTCGTAGAAGTATTTTAATAGCTATTAAAAACTCAACAACCACAAATTTTCCAGACATTCTGTCTGTAAGACATTCCGTAACAGTAAGGCGGTTTAAATCTACATGAAGCTCATAGAAATTATTTTATACATTTTAGTTCATTTTAAAAACATCGTATATTAAAACATTTATGTTTCATAAATCAATCTGTGGTATCTGTCCTTTTGGATAGGGACCTGCCTCCATATCTTTGCCTCTGATGAAGGAACACTTGGTTTAAGTGACAATCGCAGAAAAAAATACAAGAAATGATGCATAAATGAATACGACACATTGAATTCACTAGAAGGAAGTATCTAGGGATAATGTTCACGTGTTCCAAACTTGTTTTTCAGCATTGTGATAAGAAATGGGGTTGTTCCTTGTTACTCCACCTTATTCCGTTTGTTAGAAGTCAGTACGTGAAGCACTCGTGTAGTAAGAGATTTTTATTCTCTTTATGTTCACTTCTTTATCCCTTTGAGTCATGATGGTGTTGTTTGAGACCACCATTTTTTTACTCAAAGTGGTTTCAACAGCAGCCTAGAAAAAAATTGTGGCATCAAGGGAAACATCTCTACCTCAGAGGCTAATGTCCCGAACTACTGTGATAGAAACACATGTCATTAAACCAATAGTTGTAAAAATAGTGTGGATACATATTTTCGGGTGACGTGGAACGGCTTTGTTGATGCATAAAGCTCTAAGCTTCAAGCTACACTATATGACCAAAAGTATTGGGACACTTTCAAAAATTCATTTTTAAGGATTTCTCAATAAATAAGAGACCAATTGCTTTGTAACTTTCGTCACATAAAAGGTATGCTAAAGCTGTCATTTTCCAATAAAAGTTCAACCACCTGCGCGTTTCGGGGATAAGAAACAAATTGCGGAAAACAAAAAATGTTTTTCGATCATTATTCATCGTAAACAGCTGATAATAAGCTATAAATTTCGAAAAATAGTTACCTTAATATGTTCAATTACTTCACATACTTTCGAGAAAATATCACTGATATTCGCGAAGATTGAGCATTTCTTTCAAAACTACGAATTTTGTTTGAAGGTTTTTTGCTCATAACACGCAAAGTTTTCCTTTGAAGCTTAACAAACTTTCAGAAAACTTGACAGCATACACGAAAAGCATAATACTAAAATTTGAAGTCAAACTGCTGACAATTTGATAAAATGTGGACATTTAAAGCAATAAATTTCTCACTGCTCAAGCACAAAAGATAGCAATTTATAACTTTTACAATCTAAAACCCAGCTAGATTCTTCAACTCATAATAAAATTCCCATTCGATATCTTAAAAATTCAGAGTTATCAGTGATCTAATGAGCCTAATGAGCCGAATTTCAGCAATCCTTGGATAGGCGACGAGTCGTGAGGGGTCGTTCGCAAGTTTGCAACATTTGCTTGCAATCGTTCAGTGTGATTCATGATAAAAACAGATTATTTGCGAGCGACCCCTTATGACCCGTCGCCTACCAAAGAATTGTTTAAATTCGACTCATTAAGATCGCATTAGTTAATGAGTTACATACGGAATTAATTGTTTCATAATCACACATTAGTAAAGAATTTTTTCCTTTATTTCAAGTGCAGTTGTTAGCTTACAGATCCAAACATTGCACATAAATTCATTAGCTGTTCTTACTATAAAAATTTATTCCTTGTCTCTTGTATTGAAAAATATGTTTAGCTTCATCATGTGCCTGAAACTAATGTATAAGTAAGTAAATAAATTTATTTTAAGAGAAACTCGTCATTTATTTTTTCGCTAACAAATGTAAAGCTACTTTTAGAAACATCCATTCGCATTTTTGTAATTCAAAACTTAAAAGGGTACTTTTCTTTTATATTAAAAAGATTTCTTCTTTTAAAAAAAACATATCTTTAAAGTCACCGTCTATGATTAAAATGTTTTTTTTTTCTGCTTCAAAGACGCATTTGCAATATTTTTCGTTTTTGTAAAACAAAACGCGAGAATCAAACACCTTGACTTCTATCTTAAAGAGCATTAATATTTCTTCAGTCATCTTTTTCATATTATTCATCATAACAAAAGTTCTTTAACAAATGGGATACTTTTTTTTAGAAAGCTTTCGAAAAAATTACTAAGCATGGAGAATTTGACACAGTATACACGCAAAACACGTTGCAAATGAATTATATTCTTCTTTTCTCTTAAAAAATGAACTTTTCTTTTGCTCAGATGTATGCTGAATTAAATCATTCACGAAATAAAATGATCGCACAGACATTTTTTTTCATTAACTGAATCAAGCTTTAAAGTAAATTCATTAATAAAATAAGTAACTCATTGAAGGTTAAAAGTTAGCTTCCTGAGAACATAAGACAATAAGTTTCATTGTTTTCTCATTCGTATTTCATCAATTTGGATTTTTGCCTCACCCATCTTAAAAGTAAAAATGGAAAATATTTGAAAATAAAAATAGAAGGGAAAAAAGTGTCAAGTTAACTTGATACTTTTACCAGTCTGGTACAATTCGAGGTGATTTGTGACATTTTGTTTTACGAACGGATTTGAGCCACTCGCCTTGTCTAGTGATCGGAGGAGTCTGACTGCGTTGGAGAGTTCCCGGGTTCGAATCCCGACTCGGGCATGGATGTACTTTCTCTCTCTTGTCCTTTGTGTGAATGTGTTGGGAATGGTTGCCCACCCTATAAACGGTTCTTATGGCATTTGTGTACAGTGGAAGTCGGACTTCACACCAAATTACGGTACAGTTGGAAAAGTGAAACAGTGCACCCCAAATTTGCTAGCGTGGCTGACACAAGACAACAACAACGGGATTTGGCTTACTGCTTCAATGTTTTATGCCAGTAAAAGGCATGACATGCTTGTCAAAACAAAGAAGACCTCGGGATTTGGCTTACTGCTTCAATGTTTTATGCCAGTAAAAGGCATGACATGCTTGTCAAAACAAAGAAGACCTCGGGATTTGGCTTACTGCTTCAATGTTTTATGCCAGTAAAAGGCATGCTTGTCAAAACAAAGAAGACCTCGGGATTTGGCTTACTGCTTCAATATTTTATGCCAGTAAAAGGCATGACATGCTTGTCAAAACAAAGAAGACCTCGGATCGTAGTTTCGGACAATATTAATGTTGTTTATAGTTAAACCTTTGCTTCACGTCCTGCTTCAACTGTTAAGTAGCATCAGGTGCATCTGTGATACTCGAAAAAAATATGAAAAAGAAGTCACTCATTGACAGCTTTTTACCTCAAAAATATTGATTCAAATTATATGAAATCGAAATTAAATATTTTCCTATGACCAAATTTGATTTAAAACATGTCTTTATATGACGTGATAGAATATATTTCAGAAAATGGTTTTGCTTTGACAAATTTTTTCAGAAGTTGAGCGTATCATACAAAAAAATCTCAGGTACTCTCCTACTGAAAAAAAGAAAGAACATCTTTTCATAAAAATTAACTGTCAATTCAGAATTAAGGAGTAAAAAACCTCCACTTTTTCTGCCTCGTTTATCTTTTCACTTGTTTTCAAGCCCAATTTGAACAGTTTAGTCGTTCGCCTTTTTTTTTTTTTTTTCCTAACTCCTTTTAAGAGAAAAAACGAGATTATTTTGATTGCCGTTTTTTGTAACGACAAGAGGGAAACTTTTCCTACGACATTTGTTTTTTTTTTTTTTTTTAAGTTGCAATTTAAACATTTGAAAGAAATTTAAAAACATTCATTACACAACTGTAACTGCTCTTTTAAATTCCCTTCCTTGTAATAGGTTGATTGTTAATTAAGTTTAAGGAGCAGACGTCAGATGTCGTAGATATTTTACTGCCAGGAGTAAAGTATCTCTTTCTCTGCATTATATAAAAATAAAATAAAGTTAACACAAAAAAATTTAAATTAAAAAAAATAATTAAGAATTTGAGTGTATGGTTAGATTTCTATGAAATTTGGAAACTTCTTTATACAATCATGCTTATTTGCATGTTCACCTTTTCTGCAATGCTCGTTTATAAGAAAGAGTGGAAAAGGAGTATATTGACGAAGAGTATATTGCCGCTTGGCGACTTGTTTACTTATTTCTACCTTGGCGATAACAGAAATATATCGCTTACATCGCAACCATGTTTGCTCCTCATTTTACATTCTATAAATATTTTATTGCTTTTAAACTACATGATTTAGTAATTTATTTGGCGAAACATTTCATATTTAATGGAGTTTTTAATATTATCTAATCTAGTTGATGGATAATTTTGTAATTTGATGTTATTCAATGCTTGTTTCATTCTTTTGACAGATTGTTTTACATTTCAATGGATTAACGCACTTAATTGGCGGACTATTTTACATTTTAAGGAATTTTAAATCTTCGTAATCGATTTGCTTAATTTAAAAGCAACTTATAAAAGAAAAAAATGCATGATATCGCCAAATAATTAGTTTTCATACAACCTTAACCAAACATTATTCCTCCAGTCTTATGAAAATACTTACATTCATTTTTTTTAGTTAATGTTTCACATTGTTTTGATATTTTTATGACAAATAATATTAAGACACGTGAGGCAGTGAGAAGCAAAGGGATGTAAATAGCAAAATTAAAAACTTGGAGGTAAGGGGAACCTCTCCTCTGTCTTGTAGCAAGAGATAGTACTAGTAGGTGCTGTTGTACTGGTATGTGCTGTTGTTTTAGAAAAACTTTTCGATGAAAGCCTACCTAAGACCATTTCTTAAGGCGCGTTTTACTCAAAACTTGAAAATGTTCACTTACATCCCTTTGCTTCTCACTACCTTATATAGAGAGTGTTCCGTTTTAACCTGCAAGACCTTTTTTGCAACCATTAGTCCTAAATGTATACTTCCATTGAATATATTTCCATTCATAATCAGATGCGGAGTTAAGATATCGAAAGTTTGAAGCAAAAATAAAAATTAGTCAAAAAATACAAAACCTAACTTTTTATACGGGCCCTAGATCCCCTAACTTATATTTAGAGAAATAATCTCTATTGAAAACTATTACTGACACAAAAAAACTTGACATTTGTGCGATCAAAACTCAAGGAGATATTCCAGTTCAAAGTTTTAAGGGACCATACAAAAGAAGAGATTGGAACTTATCGCCCTTTCAGATGAATGACAGGACGTGCGAAAAACAAGGTTGTCATATTTCTCATTGCTATTCAGAAATAAATGTAAATACTATACCATGATATGCAAAAACACTCAACAAAACCTTGAACAATTTGAAAAACCACACTCTATGCACACATGTATTTTTAAACATTTGTTAACCGCTATATTCCCTCCAAAAGGTGTTATTGACGGCGAGTGAAAAGTGGTGTAAGTCACAAAACGCTGCGTTTCATATCTCGGTGAATATTGGTCGTACTAATTTCAAACTTTTTGTGTTGGAATCATTTTTTAATGGTGATTATGTCCCTAAACATAAATTAGGGGACCTGTGGCCCGTATAAAAAGTTACATTTTGTACACTCCTCTTTGTGAAAATTGCAACACCACGAAGGACTTACGCGAGTAATCTGAAAATTGCAGGAAATGTAAAGTAGGGCATGATATGCAAATGATTAGAATTGCAGACCGGTAGCGCATGCGTACGCTGAGAGCGCCCTCTGAACGACGGATTGAACCGAATATAAATAGACGGCTGTAGCGAGGCGTGTATGATTATCGGTGGTTATATGCATAAATGCTAACTGAATCTGTACTATGCCTCTTCGACGAAAGAAAGCGAAATTTGAGCAAATTTCGGAGTTTGAACGGGGCAGAATCATCAGCCTTCGTGAAGCTGGATTGTCTTACCGTGCAGTAGTCGCTCGTGTGCGGCGTAACAGCAGCACAATCATGCGTGTTTGGAAGCAGTGGACGGACGAGGGTCGGACAGCTCGGAAATCCGGGAGTGGACCCCGAAATGTGACGTCAGCTTGCGATGACAGACACCTGGTGCGTATGGCGCTGACGTACCGCACAGCTTCTTCTAGACAATTGGCAGCACAGTGGTCAACAGCTACAGGTGTTTCACTGTGTGCTTCATCAATTCGGAGTTCTTTGCTGCAGCGTGGGCTATGCGCAAGGATTCCTTTATGCAGAATTCCTCTCACGCAAAACCATCGCCGCCTGCTGCTACAATGGGCCAATACGCATAGGAGCTGGCGTGCTGATTGGCAGCAGGTCGTCTTTTCTGACGAGTTCTTCCGGAGTGCATTATCGAAGACCACAGTGGACGAACACCGGGAGTTATGGTATGGGGTGCCATAGCACATCATGGATGATCACAATTGTTACGAATTGTGGGCAATTTGAACAGTTCTTGATATATAAACGAAGTTTTACGGCCCAAGCTACTCCTTTCCTGCAAGGATTGCCAGGGGCTGTATTCCAGCAGGATAATGCCTGTCCACTTGTCGCCAGGACTGTCAAATCCTACCTTGATTCGCAGCAGGTACAGCTTCTTCCTTTGCCTGCATATTCCCCGGATATGTCACCGATTGAACTTGCGTAAAATTTCGTTGGGCGTTGTCTCGCTCGTGATCCTCGTCCTGCTGCTTCGACAGACGAACTTTGGTTGCGCATACAAACAATATGGAATATTCTTCCGCAGGCCGATATTCAAACTTTTTTTCACTCCATGCCGAGTCGTGTAGCAGCTTTTATTGCGGCGCGTGGTGGCCACATAAAAAATACTAATTTCTATCTCTTTTTATTGTTTGTTTGGTTTGAAAATGTAATCATTTATTTGTATTATTACCACTAAACTGTGTATTAGGTTTCATGCAACTATGATGCTTCCTTCATGGTGCTGCAATTTTCACAAACATGAGTTTATTTTTTGACTTATTTTTATTTTCACTTCAAACTTTCAATATCTTAACTCTGCATCTGATTTTGAACATTTTTGCAATTGGAAGCATATACATCTACGACGAACGGTTGCGAAAATAAAGGTCTTGCAGGTTAAAACGGAGCACCCTGTACACATTTAATTGTAAAAAAAAAGGAAGTTGAAATCCAAATCGTTTTTTGTCTAAATTTTTTAGAATATGAGAAAAAGTCACGGGACATACCAATAATATTTCGATTTAAAAAAAAAAATTGTTTTTGATAGAAAAAAAATGACAAAGTTAAATATTGAAATTTTAGTGCTAAAGACGTACAAAATGTTCAGAAAAAAAATTTTCAAACATGTTTAGCTGAATAAAAATATCGGTGTGGAACACCAATTTTCCCACTTTTGTTGAATGACCCATATATTATTCTGCGTCTTTCTTTTAAGATTTAGAGCAATAATTTCCGTCTAACGGTCGCTTTATAAAGATTAACAGACATGTGAGATAGGTAATCCCTTTCAAAAGATTACTGTGATCGCTTCAAGTGAGTTTCCTCTGCTAATGCATTTACTTATTACATTCAAGCTTCGTTGCATAATCTTCATGAATTATTACTTGGTGTCGAAACTACCATCCCAATTAAATGGATTAATGCTGAATGTATCATCATGGGAAAGAAGCATGTAAGAATATATCTGATCACGCAGGATTACGAGCTACGTAACGAACATTTTCTATCGTGCAATATTGATGAAAGCTCCATATCAACCCTCAAGATTAGAGCAGAGTTGAGGAGCTATCTGTAATTGAAAATTAGCAGCATAAATACTTATTACGATGGGAAAGTACCACGGGACAGACATTGCGTATTCTTTGAGCAGATATTAAAAATTGCGCGATTGACTTACTTGGTATGTCTGGAAAACTGCGTATGCACTACAAAACTATTAATTCTGAAAATATTTAAACTTGAATCTATTGCCTTACAACTTGTATGTCTATAATTGTTAATTACATTATTTTTGCGGTATGCTCTTACAGTTTACAGAAATAAAATGCCCAAGGTAATTGGGGGAACAATTTAAGAAACTAGAGCTCAAAACTTAACAAATAGCATGTTTTTTTTTTTTTTTTTGTAAGTTGTAATTTGCAGAAAAAACTGATCTTCGGTTGTTATTCTCCCAATCCCTAAAAAAAAATTTTAAAAAGACATCAACTCTAAGTTCTTTTACAAAAACAAAACTTCACATATTCAAAAGGAAATTTATTGTCACATCATAAAAATTTCAAAACCTAGTCGGACTTTTTTCAGTCCCTCTTAACGCTTCTCTCTCTCAAAAATAATCACGACCGAGTCCTTGTCTTCAGGATGTTACTATTTGGAGAGAAAAAGACCGATGTCTTTCTTTTCTGTCTTTTGAGGCTGCTTTCAAATTCGGTACTACTCAAACATCAAGTTTTCGTCGTAATTTAAATCACTTTCACGTTGATTTACCAAAAACTAAAAGCATCTTCTCTAGATTATTTCCTCCATGCTTTTAGATGTCCCCATACCAAAGGTGTAAGAGCTTGGGGAGCTGTGAAAAATTTCAGACAGAATCAGTTTCCGTGGGAGAAATTCCCCCTCCACATCTGTTCATTTGAAGTTCAAAAACGCAAATTTTAGATTACCTTTGGTGACGCAAAGAGAAGCTTCGGGGACTTGCTTCCTCTCCCTCTCTTCTTGGCTACTTGTCTATATTTTATTGTTTTTGATGCATGAAAATGCTGCGGGACCCCATACATGAGCAAATCAGATATAACAAAACGTAAGTATTGAAAATAAATCACCCCCATTCCTTGAAAAATTTCTGGATCCACTATTAACTAACAATTAAGAAGAAAGCAACATAAAACGTTTTGATTACCATAAACTTTGCAGTAGAGCAGCAGCCTTCATCCTGTATTCCTTGAAACACTAGGGATCCCTGGAATTTGCAGGAAATCTCGTATTCAATCTCGTTCTCAATCAATATTAATCATGAAATACACTGCCAGCTCAGTCATTCCTGCCGAGGACTGCAGTTTCGTGCTTATTAGCACTCAGCGGCCCAGCATAGGAAGTGACTGAGCTGGAGGTGGAAAACCTCTTAAGGAAGCCGAGAGCGCCAAACAAACTGGTAGCTAATATAAGATTTAGCACAGACCAGATGAGTAACCGAAGCAATGGTTTGAAGATGTTAAACCGAATCATTGCTTCGGTCACTGGTCCTGTCAGTGCTAATTCTATATTAGTTACCAGTTTGTTTGGCATTTCGGCTTCCTTAAGAGGTTTTCCACTTCCAGCTCAGTCACTTCCGATGCCGGGCTGATGATTGCTAATATGCACGAAACTGCAGTCCTCGGATGGATGACTGAGCTAGCGGTGTATTTCATGTATTTCTGCCTTAGCCCTGGCTATAGGCGGTAAGTTGCTGAAAACATTGATCAATCAATTTTCTAAGTCGAAATCAATAATTTCTTTTTGTTTTGAAAAAAGTACTGGAGCAAGAAATTTGTAAGACTGGATATTTATTTTTAATATTCATTCACTTAATTTCCCTAAAAACTCTCACCTCTCTTTAAAGTAATCACTAAGCATCTAAGCATGTACAGAAGACTTTTAAATTATAAAAAGCAAGGCAAAGGAGAAACTGTGCTTAACAGAATTCAAATTTAAGCATTAAAATTTATGAACTTAAAAAAAGAGTACCGCATTTTTTCTTTCTTAATGTGGGCCGTAAAGACACACGATAGAAGTGAAACTTTTTTTTACATTAAGAACTGTCACTTCACCTTCGCGGGTTTTTTTTTTTTTTTTTTTTTTTCCACGCCATGTTCCTGTTTTTTCTGCGCCTGACTTAGGCAAATTCACAGCAAGATAGATTTTTTTTTAGAAAATGTGTTATAAACAACGAGTAAACTAAGTGATACAGTCGAGTCCCGACTTAAGCGAGGGATACGCTCCAAGCCTCCTCGCGTAAGTCGAAATTTCGCGTTGTGGAAAAATATATGAATACGAGTCTTTTAGAAGCAAACCAAAGTGCTTCTAAAAGACTCGTATTCCTCAACTATACGCTACAGTTTCTTTTATATAGAACTGAACTTTTACTGTATTGAAAAAAAAAAAAAACTTTTATTCAACATTAAATGCCATAGATGCACAAAATGAATGATCATTGGGATGGAAAGACATAAAATGAAGCAACATGGTACGCACAGTATGTAGTAATAATAAAATGCTGCACTATAATAGTACTGTACAATAAATACAGTGACAATATTTATGAGTTAAAAAATGAAGATAATAATGATTTATGCTCCATGATCAGACCGTTATTCTTATCTAATACGTTTTTAAATACGGTTGCTTCGCTGTTTCTTTTATAAGGTTTCAATTTGTGGAAACAGCCCCTCTTCCTCGTTTCTTTTTTTCCACAGTACAAGATCAGCTTCCATTTTCCTAATACATTTTTACTTTGCTTACACTACTCTGCAAGCTTTAATATTGAAACTAAGTTCTGAACTTTTACAGATCTCTTTTTGACTTTCAATTTACGCATGGAAGATTCATTCACACTCTTTGTGGCTCTACTGTCGGCGTTTTGTAGTTGGTCAAGCACATCAAGAATCTCAGCTTTTTTTTTTTTTTTATCAGAAACTCCCCCCCCCCTCCCCCCTCTTCAAACATTATATGAAGGTCCCACTAAGGTGCCATTATATTTCATCAACTTTAATATTTAGAATGAAAAAAAATGATTAAATGAAAGTTGCTGAGTGGAAATTTGATGCACTAACAACGCGACGCGTAGACTAGTTCGGTGTGGGAACTTTCGCTGTCAGTGTTGTTTAAAGGGATGTAATAACATTCACGAAATCAATATTTAGTAGCCAATAACGAAGCCGATACTTCCTTCCAAAAATTTTCGTGTTGTGGACGAAAAACTCGCGTTAGCTTTAAAATTGGTTACTTGAGAAAAATTCGCGTTATAGCTATTTCGCGCAAGTCGAACCGCGTTGTAGCGGGAGTCGACTACTCGAAATTCACTTT
This sequence comes from Uloborus diversus, assembly GCF_026930045.1. Lineage (NCBI taxonomy): Eukaryota > Metazoa > Arthropoda > Arachnida > Araneae > Uloboridae > Uloborus > Uloborus diversus. The sequence goes on along the minus strand of NC_072735.1, from coordinate 38,706,431 downwards.
TCAATTGTTGCCAAAAAACAATGAAAAATGATGGTAGTTCTGAAGTTAATTTTGTTAACAAATGTAACACTTTTAAACTGATTACTGCACTTGAATCAAAGAAGTCTTCGAAAACCTGCATCATTTGAAAAGTTTTAAATGTCCAAAATCCACAAATATACGTTTGCTTAAGTTCAGCCTTGAAACTAATTTCTTAAATTTACTAACAACACTAACTTTATAATTACAATTATTTTTCATTGTTTTGGGCAGCTCTTAAAAAGCGAATGTATTTTAACACTATAACTACCATTATTTTCCGTTGTTTTTGGCAACTATTAAAAAAACTACGTCACTTCCGTCACACAAAAAGGTTGCGGATCAGAATTTCAAACCCCTCGCATAAAAAGGTTCACTTCAAAAGTTTCCAGTTCCTCAACTTATTATTGCTTAATTTAAAAAAGCCAGTGAACTCGATTACTTCGTCTTGGCAATAGCCTTTCATCGAAAAGTGTTTTGATGCTACATGGATTTATCAGGATTAATTTCACCAATCAGTTGCTGTCTTCTTGAAGTTGGAAGTAATCAATATGGGCTTTCACGTGTGCTATCAGAGATCTGAGACTCGCACTCAGCTCCGCTGTGATATTCTCTTCTTCTTCTTTTAGGTGGCTGGTTCATCATTTCCGATAAAGCTCTCAACACATTAATCGTTAGTCAGTGTTTAATCCCGGGTAAGTTATCGTCTTCGTGCAACCAGCCCTGTTAGGTTTCCTCTTCTGCGTATTTGATCTATCTTTACATGGTAAGAGTTCAAAACTGTTTTGCATTATTATACAAAGCCTTTTAATTCAAGAAAATTCCTCATCTCACACCAGTGGTGTTCTCCACTGGGATTTTTTAGCTGAAGATTTTATTGCTTTCAGATTCTTCCAAATTGTATTTCTTGCTTTCGTTTTCGTGTTAGTTGTGAACCTACCTACCTCCTCCTCCCCCCCCCCCCCCTCTCTCTCTCTCTCTCTCTCTCACACACACACACATACTTGTAGTGCTCAAAAATTTTGAAAAGTGTGAGTGGCGGCCATGAATTGAGCGGTGTCTTTAAAAATCTGCGCAAACGAGAAGGAAAACAGCAAGTTACCCCCCCCCCCCCCCAGTCTATCTTTCGAGTAATAATTAAAACTGCTATATTTTTCCTAGCCATAATAATAGATTAATAGTCAAATATACTGTTAATTTCTACATATCTAAAAAATATACCTACCTTGCAGATGGAAGAGAGATTGACTACGACTCTCTCAGCACAAAAACAACCCTCTTCCCAACACGTAGCCTGTCCAGGTTCACACCTTGCAACTTTTATTGCAATCTTTGTACTTCTGTTTAAAAAATTTAGAAAATATGTTTCTGTTATGAATTTATCTTGTGACCCGCATTGTTAATTATTAGGTTTTTTTTTTTTTTTTTTGAACAATCACGATTGCTAATTGTTTTCATTTTACCGTCCTTGCTGTTTGGTTTCTTTTTCAACCCCACCGTCCTCTTGCAAGCACGGCTCCTCTGGTTCTGAGCACTGTCCCTCGGAATACGCTTCTTCTGGTCGCTGGCGTCCACACACATACACGCTCATACACATACACACTCGCCAACTTGCATACACACAGGTCTACGCACACACAAGCCTACACATACGTATACACATCTATACACACGTAACCGGCCAAGAGAAGGGGCAGGCTCCGAGGAACAGAAGCTGTATCTAGAAACAATAACTCCAATCAGCAGGGTGTCACAACTCGTGATTGCGAAAAAATATAATTTGAATTGAAAATTTCGGAATTCATTTTTTTTTTTTTTTTTTTAAATTTAATTAAGAAGAAGAAGTTTCATTTTGAAGGTGTAACATGAACTAAAGAAACTTAAAGCCTCTTTTTGAGAAAGAGCATTCGTTTGTTGCATTTTGTCCGTCTTTTCAAATTTGAGCTGCGAAAAGTTATTTTAGCCCATTTTAATACTGGGACATTTTTAGTTGCTTTTTATCATGCATATTTGTGCAAATTTTATTTTGAGGGAATGTTGTGTCAAATATTTCAATCTATTTGTGTATAAAAGTGTTAATCTTTCTCTCTGTTTAAAGATGTTACAAAGTATTACATTAAAAAAAAACGGCTAATTAAAGTTTTTTTTTTATTATTAAATCTCAAAAATGATGTTTTTTTTTTTTTTTTTTCATATTTTGTCGAACTTAAGGCCCCATGCGCAATCGGAAGAAATCAATCGATTTCCATAATTCTTTTTTTCCTTTGTTTGTCTTTATAATTCGACACTTTTCCGAGCTATTATAACTTCGAAATTTAAAAAAATGAATTTTTTCGGCCCACCCTAGTGTACCAACATGAATTTATAATGAGGTTTTTATGCAGTATTTTAGATTTTATTTGAAAATTCTCAATAATACTATACGCATGCAAAGGTTTTAATGTTTTCGAATTTTTTACAGGATAAAATTTCAAAACTTCATGTTTGTTTTTTTATTTTATAGTATCAAATTTTATCTCACAAGGAAAAATAAATGCAGTTCTACGTTTCAAATAAAATCCAATACTACTGAATAAAAAATACCTTAAAATTTTAAAAAGCTTTAGCAATCTTACAATTTAGGCTTATATTTTGCTAATTTAAGTTATGCATTTTCACAGAAATAACAATTCAATTTTTAATCTGTATCTTGAATGTTTGGATTTAAGCAATCTGAATAAATATTTAATTAAGGAATAAATATTAAATTATTAATTTTACGGAATACTAGAATTCTTGAAAGAGTTACATGCATAAATAAGATTCATTGCTAATTTTTTTATCAAAGCAAAAGTAACAAAGCATGAAATTAGATTAATATTTTTCCGACATGAAAGGGAAATAGAACAAATTAAAAGCGTTATTTTAATAAAATCTCTAATTATTAATTAGGTTTTTTTGTTAACGAAGAAGATGTATTTTCATTGTGTAATTTAATTTATATCGATAATCCTCAGAGTAGTTTCACTTCAATCGAATCAAAGTGAAAAATGTTGATTGCATTTTTTGTAGAAACCACTTTTCATACAGTGGAAAAGGAAATTAATTTGCTTTTTCCGGTTTAGTTTACTTGAGAATGATGCAAAAAAAATCTTTGAAGCAGAGTTATTCATTTCAAACGCGTCATGGAACGTTTTGTTATGACACGTTCTATTTCCCCTTGTTATTTATTGAAACTTTTCAAAAGATTTATTTGTAAAAAATTAATAAAACGTCTTAATTCTTTATTAAAAGGTATCTTTCATAATTTAGAGCCTTAATTTCAACTTGAGATGAATTGAATAATGAAAGTATCAGCTTTCTTTATTAATTTTGAAATATTATTTTATTTCAAAGACATATTACTGTTAAACAATTCTTTTTGATGTTTTGATAAATATACCTATTTTAGAAGCTGAAATATATAATTCTGATTTATGAAATAAATTATAAATTTATTACCCTTCATTTAACATTTGAGTTAATTTGTTACGAAATGTAATTACATTAAGTTGCATTTCGAACTAATTAACTGGGTTCTATTTTTAAAAAAAAAGAGTGACACTTGTAGAAACTTACTTGCATGTAAGCATATTCAGCTTTGTTCAAATGACTGCTGATAAAACAAAAGTAAAAAATAAAAATTAGTTTGAATTTTAAGATCTTGAATTCAAATTATGTTTTTTGCAAATCACGAATCGCGATAGGACTTTTGTCGCTGGGTTTCTTGTTTTTATTAAGGGTTTTTATCGCAATCATAACAATAACCAAAAAGTAAACATTTTAAATCCCCCGAATACAGAAGAAGATTTAAAACAAAACCCAGAATTTTATTTGCTCATATTCGAGACAAAAAATGGCAACAGAACTTTCGTCTCAATGATTTTCTTCACGCTATAAATTTTAATAAAAGCAATGCTGCGGAAAGTTGAGATGAAGCACTGAATAATAATTTGGATGGAGGAAAGTCTTCGAAAAATAGGGATTTTATGTCGAAATCTAAGTGTTATAATCAATATATATAGTTTTTAATTGATATATCCGCTAATTATTATCGGAGGATTGTGTTAAATAGCCAAATATAAAGACGGGAAGATTACGAATCCATCGATACCTGGTTCGATGGTCAGTTCACTGTCGTTCGGGAGAAAAAACTTGGAAATAAATGACTACATAGAAACATAGGTACATACATAGATACATACGCTCAGTTTTTAATTATATAAGATAAGAGACTGGATGCTAGATGTTATGTGCTGGATGCTGGATGATCTATGTTGGATTCTGTTTTCGCGTAAAAAGGACTGTGTAAAGTCGAGAAGGGTCGTTTATAAATACTTCGATTCCGAGGCACTTGGACGTCTGCATTATAAGCATAGAACAAAAGGTCGTTTATATATAATTCGATTCCGCATGAACACCTGTATAATAACATAGAAAAATAAAACCAATAGGCTCTTAAGCGGATGTCTTTCAACGGTCAATGAAAACAATAAGCAATTCGTGATTGCTCAAAAAAAAAATAGATGTTGAATTTCTGACAATATTGCACATTATTTAATGCAAAAATACGTTGATGTATGACTAACCGTGCGGGAAAAGGTTATTACAATAGTTCTAGTAATAGTTACACTAGTCTCACTTGACTGCTTAACTATTGCAGAACGTTTATGGGCCAAAAAAAAAAACTTTACTTTTTCGAATATTTGCACATGTATATTATACGAAAAATAACTTTCGACTTTGAATTATTGCAACCTAAAGCTCACAATACTAAGTTAATAAAAGCTGTTTACTTTATTTTCAAAAAATACTTTTCTGATACTTGGCAAACGTTTTTAAAAAAATGAATAATAAGCAATACTTGCATATCTTTATTAGAGCTCCGAAATTATCTTTAATCATTTAAAACACAACTTATAACCCAGCATGCATAATTGCTTTCGTTCCTGAAAAAAGAGAGAAGTACGTCATCATTTCCCCCCCCCCCCAAACCAAGTGAAGAGTCTCATATCTTCAAACACTTTTAATCATATTTAAACTTCTTCTTGGTATTTCTTAGAAATTTATTCCATAGTACTGTGTAAAGAATTTAAAGTGTTTCATAAAAACCCTGCCATCTTTTATCTTTTAAACGATAGAATCCATTACAGAAAGTTTTATGTGCGTCGTATGCTTTTTATTGGAAGTAAAAATTTCATTCGAAAAATTACGCTGACGGTAAAGTAAGTTTCCCGTTTTATTTCTTTCAGTAAAGCAGCTAAAAATATTCACTTAATCTGCATATTTTGAGATCTACGGTATTTTCAACTTCAGAAATATTTATCAGTAGTTTTGCTCATTAATAGTATTACATTGCCTTATTTGGCACACTCAACGTATAATGGGGTCGTTTCCAAAATTTAAAAAGTTCTTTTTTTCTGAAAGACCATGCTTAAAAACATAGGATCTAACCATTTTTTTAAACAATTTGTTTAAGTTTAATATTTTTAAAAAATTACTGAAATCGGCGCGCTTTCATTCTTTATGCTCCTGCCAAAAACATCACAAATGATGAAATTCCATTCAGTGTTGCCATTCACATGGCAAAATATTCAATTCGCATCTTTACTCACGTGTATTGGCAACAATTGGTTGCTAGCAAGCGTAGAGCGCAATTTTAATTCGCTTCTTGATTATCATAACGTGGAAACGCGTTAGAAAGATGAGGCAAAGTGCATCATTTGTGACATCATCAAGACACAAGTTGTTGACGTCATCAAGTTGTTTGAAAAATTGGACAATTTAAAAAATTAATTAAAAAATAATTGTTGGAAAAATGAAAGTTTCTTCTGGGTCCATATTTTTTTTTTTTTTTTTTTTTTGCTTATTCTATCAATTTCAGTGACTAAAAGTACTACTTTTCAACATTTTCAATTATCAACAGAAAATCATGAAAAAAATATCAATTATCACTTTTCTTCATATATCAAAGTGGTAATATTATATTTGGTAATAGTACATTCTAACAAACTTTTACGTGAAAGTTACTAGGCATGTCTTATTAAAACATAAGCCATCCCTTTATATATTCTACAATGTTTAATACTAGACGTGTCTACAAAACAAAACTCATCATAAATATAATCAAAATATATCTGGGTCTTAGATTGTATTGACATAGCTACCTCTGAAAGAGTTAAGAGTTAATTTATAATCTAGGACAAAAAATAAAGCCTTTGCGATGGGTACTAGCGTCCTATACTACTCTCCTCTACAATAACACTGATTTCATTGCGTTTCACTCATATTCGAAAACTTAAGTTTTTGAAAATAATAAATTTATGTAAAACAACTGTACAAATAATACAGTTTGTACAATTTTTGCTTACATAAACAAAATATCAAAACTGTGTTTACCATTTTGAACCATTTTGTTTTGAACCATTTTTCAACAATTTCACTGAAAACCGGTTTTTTTTAATCTCTTTTTTTATAAATTGAAATCAAGGTTTTTTTTCTTCCCCCTTGACTTAACTTTAAGGCCAGGATATAAAAAGAAACTGATTTCGTCTTGGAATATTTACCTTTGATTTTTTTTTCTTTTAACGATAATTAGAACTTGGTCGAATAAATATAATCCATTCATCTCTCTGTATAAAGATCGAAATTTTTACCCAGCTGCAGACTGGTACTAATTAAAATAAAAATCGCTTGTTCTGCCTGATATCGTTAGCAGCTTTTAATTGGACATTTCACGATTTGAAAAAAGGGAAAAAGTAGCTTAACGGAAAAAAAAAACTTCAGTTGAAAAATTTTAAGGAAGAAACCAGGTTTTTATGGTGAGAATTTTTTTCCTCAATGTTTTCAACCGAGTTAAATTCTTTCCATTCGTGACTTCTAAGAACTTTCAAACATGTTTTTTCCCCTCAAAAACATGTTTAAATAATCATGAAAAAAACCTGTTACTATTTAGAAAAAAATATGCTTAAAAGTGAAAAGACTTTCCTTCGTTATTTTTTACCTGTGCTCGCACAATGTTGTAAAAAATAACGTGTTTGAGAAAAGCATATTTTTAAAAATTTATATAATGGTTTTTAGATATGAAAGAAAGTAAAAATATTAAAGCTGTTTTTATAACATTTTTATGTATGGGAAACTATGTTAATTGAAATCATCGGTCAGTGCGTGTTATATCTTCTGGTACAGAGTTTTTTAGACAGATAACCAGTGGTTTTTATCACAGATGTAACTCAAACCACCTCCGTCTTAAATTAGTCGCTATCTCAAGAACTATCCATAAATGATGTCCATAAATGATTCGGAACTCCCTTCCCCCTTTTGTCACAAAAACCACGTTTACAAGAGACTTTTGTACCTCGCAAATCCTCGCTCCCTCGATATTTTACATTAGAAATCGCGCGGTCAAGTGGTTTGGCAGTGGTGATCCTATTTCTTTGCGCTTGGAAGGTAAAAAAACACATATTAGAATGATTTGTGTTTTATTTGTTTTGCAAAGAATGAATTAGTGTAAAATATATTAAAAGAATCGCACTATGTATGGCATGTTTTATTTTTAGTTAGGATCGCATCATATACAAAGAAATGTTGAAAAAACATTCCGTCTAGATTCTAGGAAATATTTCTTAGCACAAAAAGGTTAATTTAATAATAGTGAATTTAACAACGATTCCAGTGATGTAAAATTCGTTATTTTTGAAAACCGAAATGGAATCTTACGTAAGAATAGGGCGTGTGAAAAATCTTACGTACCCTTACATGGGGGAGGGGGGTCAAAAATTGCCAAAATCATCCTTATGTAATTAATGAATGGCCCCTAATACATTCTGAGTAAAAACTCTGCATTTTCTCCAGAAGGAAGCAGGAGGAAGATAAATCTACATTAACCTGGAAAATAACCGGGATTGTGGTTTAAAGCAGTTTTTTGCGGGGTCGAAAGTGTCGATGTAAACGCGGCTATCTCTCTTCCCCATCCCCCTCCCCTCTCCCTCAGTCACATATCACGCTATTTTTGATTAACATACTCTTGTGAAAAATGCGTGATGTTACGCTTCTTGTTTACCCTCTCCAGCCCCCTTGTCGCAAGCTGTCTCGATTGCAACCCCCCCCCCCCTCAAAGCGTGACATCATTTGAGACAGTGAGAAGCAAAGGGATGTAAGTGTCAAAATTAAAAATTGGGAGATAACCAGTATGAATAGTAAATGAACCTCTCTTCTGTCTTGGGGTTAGATATAGTACTAATATCCGTGGTAGTTGCTGCTATACAGCATGATTTAGAAAAACTATTCAATGAAAGTCTACTACCTAGGACCGGAATTTTAAGCGCATTTTACTCAAATTTTAAAAATTCCACTTACATCCCTTTGCTTCTCACTGTATCATTTGTGGACAGTTCCTAAGGTAAAAAAAATTCTTGCAAATTCGTTGCTACGTTTGAATACTTTTTTTCTAAACATTAAAATTGATGATTTCGTTATTTTATTTTTTTTTAAATCCTAGATTTCAAGGTGTTGTACTGTCAGTTCACAACATTTACTTACCAAAAACTCCCTTATTCGCTCTTTAGATCAGTACCAAGTTCGTTTCAAAAATCCCAGATTCGCACACTCATATGCCGCGCCTTATTTTGTAAGAATACTTTCGCCAGTAATCACGTAAAACAGTCTTTAAGGCAATGAACCCTGAATTCATTAGATATCAAAGTGGTCTTTCTAGTATAGGTAGAGTCGAGATTATAGATGTAGTATTAGCTAGATACACACCAGTGGCGGCCCTAAGTTTTGCGGTGCCCTGGGCAAAGACTTTTTTTGCGGGGCCCCCAGTAATGTTTGTATTAATCATAGGGATGTCCATCACAAGACTATTGTCAGGATAGTGATTTAAGGACCACCTTAAATGCGATATAAGATATCTTTAGTTTGAGGGGGTTCGGGAGTTTCTCCCCCGATTTTTGAAAAATAGATATAAAATTCTGCGTTTTGAGGCCTTATAAAGCACAACTCAAACTACAAAATATCAGGAAAAAAAATCAGGCAAACCGAAAATTTAAGTTTCACTTTCTTGCAAATGAAGAAAATGCAAAATAAAAATTTTTCTTTGGTTCGTCAAATCGTTGACATTGACGACAGAGGGATGAGAAAATGCAACGCATCGTCACTTGCTCGCATTGCTGTGGTCAAGTTGATATTTGATCATCGCCCAAACCCAGCGACAAATAAAACGATCACTAATAAAAAATACATTAAACTCTTAAAAGAAACCATGTGAAGTTTTAGAAGATAGGTATCTCGAGAGTTACATCCTTGAAATGAAAACAATTTACAGTTTGTACTAGATAAGAAATAAAATTGTAGCACTTTTTAAGTACACTCAAAGGCTTATTTAATTATTTTCAAAGAATCTAGAACAATTAAGTTTATTTCAAGCACTTCATTTACACTTTCCATTTAGTTCTCTAACATTTTAATACTTGATTTTATCGTTTTATCGATCTTTTTCTAAACTTGTCAGAAACATCCGTTTCAAGTTTTTTTTTTCCTTTGCAAATACTGTAGATGTACATAACTGTTTACAACATTTTTTTTTTTTTTTTTTTTGACTACAAGTAGTGTGGAAAACGAAAAAGTATAAAGGTAGAGTAATATTTTTTCGTGTTCTAAACAGATTAATAGTATGCAGTAGAAGTAACATAAAAGCAAGCAGTAACAGTAGAACTTCAAAAATACTAAATTTGGGATCAAATAATTTACAAGATATGAAGCATGTGAATCGCAAAAAACTATCTCAAGCTATATGTTACTGAAACGTGAGGACCATGATTTATACATTTTTGATGCCGCAAGTAGCAAGGAGCTGAATTTGGAACAGTTTGGTCTTTCCCCCTTCCTTTCACATTCGTTAGAAATTTTAAAATTCAGGGTTTGTAACTAAATTTTCCAAATGTTCAAGGTTTTCGAGCACTTGAAAAGGAAAGTTTTTTTTTTTTTTTTTGAAATCATGTAAGGAACGAATCATATAGTTTTTCGGGAGTTGGAGGCCCTCAACAGCTGGGTCTCTAAGCTCTTACTTGTTTAGCTTATAGGTAAATCCAGGCCTGCTAACATCAATACGTTAATTTAGAGACAAGTGTGGCAGAGGGGTAGGAAGTCGGGAGGAGTAGGACAGCTGCATTAATAAGCCAAAGTAAAATGAGAAAAAATAATTTCTAGCTAGTCCGGTAGTTGTAGTAGCTTCAGACTCTAGCGTGACTCTACTCTGCGTCTGCAACTTCTACTGGACAAGATAGAAATAATTTTTCACGCTTTATTTCTGCTTATAAATGCAGCTGTCCCACTTCTCTCGCAGTCCAATTCTTCAATACTCTTCCCTATTGTAATTTGTAATGCGTAAGTAAATAAATCTTTGAGGGGAAAAAAACAGAAACTTATGAAAAGCAACCACAAAATAAACGAAAAAGCATCTTAAAATATTACTATAGAGTCTAACTCAATAAGGTACTCAGTATGTTTCTAACGCGGCCACGTAAAAATCTCCCAGATGTGATCTCATTTTTCGCAGACCGATGCCCATCCTCTGGAGCAGAGGTTGAAAATCCCTGTTTTGGAAGGCATCTAACTCAAATTTCTCTTTCAAAGCAAAAACAAAAATACTCCCACCCCTCCCTCGAAAACAACATCTGGGATTAATCTTCAGGGCAAACGAGACCCTTGGGGGGTGGGAGAAAGTGCACATTGGAACAGTATAGTACATGGGTGAAGGGGGCCTGCCGGCTTTCGACGGACCCTGTTCGTTCTTGTTTTGCTTTTTTTAATGGGGCCCCACCTTCAACAGAGCTTTCTTTCTAAAAATAAAACTGAAGGTATCATTAGGTGTAATTCGTACTCCTGTAATTCATCCAAACATAAATGTACAAAATGACCAGTCGCTGGATTTAACACCAAGTCCGAAGTGATGAAGCAATATACTAGTTCTGCTCTTGCAGCAAGAGAAGTATTTAAACAAATGATGTAAAATCAAATTATACGGTATGTAATTTCGTCTAACTACATTCTTTTGTGTCCTAAAAATAAGAAAAAAAAACAAACAGCTTGGAACTTTTAAATTCCTCATCAAATATTCAAAGGAAAAGCGAAGATTCAGCATAATTTCTAGACTGCGCTTTCAAAAGCACAGCAAAATCTTTCAAGGGAGAGTTTTGCAGCACAAAAAAAGTTTTTCCAGCGTCAAACAATATCTACACAATTTTTATAGGAAAATCTTAAAAGACTACTCGCTCTTTCAAGCTTCAGCTGTCATTTCTTTTCAAATATTTTCCAAAAAACTGCGAGAAGAAATATATTTTTACATTTATGCGAAGTGGAATGTTTTACGAAAAAGGAAACTAGAACAAATTCTGATGGCGTTTGCTGCAGAAAACTGTACCCTTCCCTGAAAGCTTTTTCGTGTAGGAAAGCACTTTTCTCATTTTCACAGAAGATTTTTTCTCTTTTCATGCGAGTAAATTGGTTCAATTTTGCTTCGTTCCGACTGCAACAAGCTGAATACTAAATTTAAACCTTTATTATGTTTACATTTAACTTGTAAATTCTCATGCAAAATTAAGTTTTACGAACTGATAATTTATCACCACTTCTTTCTCTTTAGAGCGGGTATAGTGTGTGCTGTGGTATTTGAAGTTATACTGAGATAATATCGAATTCCTAGTATGTTTTCCCTCACAATAAAAATGAAATTGTAATGTAATTCCACCAAAAGTTTGGTTTCATTTTTAGCTACTCGTATTCCGTTTTTTTTTTTTTTTTTTTTTTTTTTTTTTTTTTTTTTTTGAATAAAACACAAAAGCATTTTATGCTTCATATTTCCAACTAATGTATTACTCTAAGTCTTAATGCTCTTTAAAATATCACCATGCCACAATAGAGTTAAAAAATAAATAAATAAGATTAACCAACTCAGTAAATCTTTAAAAAATAAATAATTTGAAAATGGAGTCATGAGAAAATTTTAAAAAAGGTATGTCAGTCGGTGGCGTCTGGACCTTCCCCAAAATGAGTAAAAAAATTAATATGTCCGGGTTTTTTTTTCCACGTAATTTGTAAACAAAATAAATCGATTTTCATACGAGTTCCGCATTTATTTTGTACACTGTTCGTATGCATAAAAAAACTCGAATTTGAGTATATGTAAATTTCATTGGATCCCCTCCAAAATGAGTTCCTTGCTACGCTACTGATGTCTGTCTATCTGTCTAGTTGTCCCCTATATCTTCCCCAATAATTTATGAAGAAATAGTTCGATTCAAAGAAAATTCCTTTTTCCCGAAACATCTCCACCTTTATATCTCATTCCTGTATTTCATTTCTTTATCGAAGACTATTTGTTAAGTTACTTTCTCTGTTCTAAGATCTGCCAGTTCCGCTTCTAATTGTTGCAAAAACAATGAAAAAGAGCTGATGTGCATCACATGACTTCCTTTTACGCCTTGTTTAATGATAATAGTGCCTTGGAGTAAGCAAGGAAACACTTTAAATATTTTTTCCCTAAGTTTGTTGCGAACTGAAGCAAAAAAAAAAGTTTGATAATTTTTGCCCATATTGGAATTTTTAATGTGATTCAATGGTTAACTCTCTAAATATCGCCAATATGGTCAAAATAAAACCAGATTTAAACAAAAAAAACGCCAAATCTGTCGCCAAGTTGGCAAAAAACTTGCCAACCAAAAGCTTGACGATATATTGCAAGTGTTTGCCAAATTATAACACCACATAAGTTTGCATTGAAATTAACTATGATTTCCCCCCAAAAAGGTGCAAAAGACCCCTTTAGAAACACCCGAATGCAACCAAAAGGGGAGGTGCACAACTAGACCCCCACTAGGAGTCTACGTACCAAATTTCAACTTTCTAGGACATACCGTTTTTGAGTTATGCGAGATACATACGCACATACGCACATACACATACGCACATACATACGTACATACGAGCGACACGAGAAAACTCGTTGTAATTAATTCGGTGATCGTCAAAATAGATATTTCGAGTGTCTATACGTTCTTAAGCACATATCCACATGTGGTCGGGTTGAAAAAAAAACTCAATATTCATTCGGGGGCGAGCAAAATGGAAATTAAGGCGATTTTTGGGTGAAAATTTTTTCGCGAATACAATATTTCCTTTACTTCGCGTTAAAGGAAATAACAATACTAATAAAAGGGTTTTTTTTAATGAAGTTGACAAACTGTTTTCGAAAGCTGAAATTAAGCAAACATAGATCTGCATATTTAGGGCACTTGAAACTGTTCAAATAATACAGGTTTTCAAAGCTTTCTAGATTCAAGTCAAATCATCACTTTTAAAGCATCCTTAAAAGCTTCTTTTTTTTTTTTTTTCACTATGTAAGGGAAAAGGGGGCACATGTGATCACGGTATGTTTTACTAGCATAACATCAAGTGAAAAATCTCAAAAAATTCTCAAGTAATAGCAGTACCAGCCCTACTATTTAACCAAATTTTCAGAGCAAGGAGCCAGTTTATGTTCCTGTGGTAACAACTTCTTTGTTATAGCAGATGCTGATGTACTTTCATCATTGTCTTCTTCGTTTAAAAATATATTTGAAACTAACTAATAAGCTGAATTTAATTATTGCAAACCATTATAAGAACATTCACGTAAATTTATGCCAATGTTTAAATTTTGTAATTAAATTTAAAAAATTTTATTTTTGAAAATTAGTTCTAAGGTAGATGCCGGGGCACTTGTGAACGTAACATGTAGGGGCACATGTGAACAGCTGCCGTATCCTCTCCGAAAATATAAATAATAGTGTAAGCTTATTATAAGTGTTAAAAGAGATGCAAAATTATTGTTCTGTTGCAATTAGTTTGTCAATTTATTGCCAATTATTATTATATAGTTACTAATTATTTATTTTATTATTATTTTATTTTTTTAATTCGTTAATTACTAAATAGTTGGCTAAAAATTTAGTGAGACATAATACTTGCATGGAAAATGAAGACAAAATATTTTCCTTTAACTAAAAACGGACGTTTAGAAAAATTTTAAAATTCATCATTATATTCTGCATGAAGCTTAAACGTACTATATAACAAGAATGTACTTTACATAATAAAATATTATTTGTATTGTTTAGTAGACTTTTTTGAGATTTTTTCTTATAGATCTTAATGATTAGAAAATGCCATATGAAACTTTTAAAGTTGGCAAAGACCAGAGTTCTGCAATTCAGAAAAAAATATTTTCTTAATAACAGCTGCGTCATCGACGGATGGGTGCGCTCGACCATGTTTAATTTTTTTGAAACTCATATCCCTAAAAGCTGCATATGAATGATATTTAAAACCACTTTTATTTTTTCTCTAAACTGGACCTTTGATTTTTTAGAGGTCATCAAAAGTGATTTTCGTAGTCAAAAATAGAACTTTTAGACCTTTGCATTTAAGCCAAAATCTATTTGAATCACATTTATGGCAGCTAATTTTACGCTTTGATGTTAAAGTGCATAAGATGATAGTCTTACATGCTGAGTTACGTGGTTGTAACTTAATAATTAAAATAATGGCAACAGGTTAAAGTTCAATGTCAAATGTAAAAATGTTACTCATTTCAAAGGGGGATAACTCGCGTAGGGGACGGAAACACAAAATGAAATAGGGCAAAACCTAATCACTGGAACTATGCTAATAAGAATATGTAACTGTTGTTGCATGTTTTTTTACCCTTTATAGAGTACAGCTCCTCAAAAATTGGGAAAATGACAAAAATGACATTTTTAGACCCCTGTAAACCAAAAAGGGATGGAATTAAAAATAAAATTACTTGGCCAATTGAATATTCCTTTCATGTACTAAACATGTTATATATATTGTTTTGTGTATTTAGTTTGTAAAAAAGATGCAGGTCTTTGAAATGAGCAATTTTGCTGGTTAATTCATACACTAAAACAGAAATAAAAAGTGTGAAAACTTCATTGCACCTTCTTAAATTACGTATATTGTGCTCTATATAATATACTAGCAGTACCCGCACGGCGATGCCCGTGCTAAAAATTAAAAGAAGTCCGTTGAATAAAATAAAATGGACGCACCCCCCCCCCCCCCCCCCCCCCCCCCCCCCCCGATGTGAAATGATCATTTTTCTTCTAAAATGCATACACACCTTTTCAAAAAAAAATCTATTAAAGTTTTTTTGGAAGTTAAAACTATTTGCCAAAACATTAAATTATATTCACAGTTGCTCTAAAACTCTTTAGCGAGCGAAACGGTTTCTTCTGCAATTTAAAATATTTCACCAAATAAACAAAAAAGACATCAAATAGTATATTTCAAATGTAAAATAATTCCTCTACTCTATTGCTTATTGCCAAACTCGCTTAGCGACCACGTTACCGTAACCCAGTTGTTAGCGTGCGAAGCGAACTCCGAATAATTGGCTACCCCATCCGTCCAACGAAAAAAAGATAAAACCAGTGAGACATTCGAAAATCATCATCAGAAAAAAGAAAGAGAACAAGAAGTCGCATATTTCATTCGGTTAAAAACAAATCAAATGTTTCTTTGGAATTCAAAACAATTCGCCAAAACATTGAATTACATTTATGGTTGCTTTACAAAAATAATCCTAGGCTGGGTTGCTCATCGCCAAGCGACCACGCTACCGGAACCCAGTCCGGTAGCGTGGGGGGACTTACGGGGATATTACGATATTTGGGATCCCGCAAATCTATTGTTTATCGCCAAAGCGACCGCGCTACAGTATCACACTGAATTGGAACTTCTTAGTGAAAAGTACGATGAATTAGTTGCCTTAAATGATGAAATTTTAAATACAATGCTTGAAGATGAGAAAACTGCAGAAGGTGATTTAGAAATTGAAAGTCGTACAGTTGATGAGTATTCTGCAAAATTTAAGAAACTTACTGTCCAACCACGGATTGCATGGAATTTTCAAATGTCCAGATAAGACGAATCTATATGAATAAAGGGGAAAAGTAAAAATTTGATGCGCGTATTCCGCTCATTTGAATGAGACTCTGCTTCTGCAAAAGCTGACATTGGTAAAAAAAATAATAGATTCGTCCATTTCCGGCTGTAAAACGGATGTTTGTCTTTCCATACAATCCGTGGTCAGACAGTAATATGCTTTTAAAGACAAAACAAGTGAATAACATTGGTGATGATGCGCGTTCTATATCCTGTCTATAGAAAAGAAGATTTAAGTTGCCTTTGCTAGAACTTAAGAAATTCAGTGGCGAGATTATAGATCGGCTTGGTTTTTGGAGTCAGTTTTCTAAAATTCACGAGGATCTAAGTTTGTCTTCCGAAGACAAATTTCAATATTTGATTCAATCAACTGAAGAAGGAACAAAAGCTAGAGGAATTGTTCTGAGTTTTCCGCCAATCGCGCGGTCTTAATTATCCAAAAGTAATTACATCTTTAAAGGATCGATTTGGCCAAGATGATATGTTGGTTGAAGTTTATATGCGAGAACTGTTGAAATTAGTCATTAAAAATGTTGTCAATCCTTTGCCAATTTATGATGTTTATGATAAGCTAGAGTCCGCTATGAGGGCACTCGAATCTTTAGGCGTTACTTGTGAAAAATGTGCTCCTTTATTATATCCACTTGTTAAAAGTAGCTTATCAGAAGATATTTTGAGAACAAACACATAAAAGAAATGTTGGTTCCGATTCTACCCCTACTAGCTATTTAGAGAAATTAATGAAGTTCTTAAAAAATGAAGTTGTAGCAGAACAAGGAATTTCTATGCATGGGCGGATTTATGGGGGGTCAGAGGGGGGCAATGCCCTCCCAGTTTTGGGAGGACTTTATGTAATAACAACACATCTTCCGAAAATTTAAAAAAAAAAAATTATTTTTTTCGTTTTTGAATAGTTCAGAAGAGCATGGGTGGATTTATAGGGGGGGGGGGCAAAGAGGACAATGCTCCCTAGTTTTGGGAGGAGTTTATATAATAACAACTTATCTTTCAAAATCTTATAACAAAAAAAAATCATTATTTTTTTGTTTTTTGAATAGGAAATTAAAGTTTATTTTTTCTTTTAAACTTAAAATAGCCGTTTCTTACAAAGTTTGAACAATACTGTACAAGTGTATAATCTACTACTCAATTTCAGAGACTAGAAAGTGCAAATTATTCATAGGTTCTAAAATCCCTGAAAAGAATTGGCGCAGTCTAGCCTACAAGTGCTCTTGAACCAAAAACCCAATCTAACCAACCAAACCTTGAAAATAATTAGACATGTCTTTGAAACTCCTAAGCAAAGTGTGCTTCAATTTTATTTCTTATCAAGTGTATACAGTGGCTCCCAAAAGTGTTCGTACACCTTGAGATTTTGTAGTAAAACCAAAATAACGCAAAACTGAATTCGAATATGAAGTCCAATTTCTTTTCGCACCATTCCTATGCCATTCTGAATAAAACCCAGTAGTTTTTTCAAAACATTGCCACATTTTATTTTTGAAATTTGTCAAAAAACAAAGAGACAGAGAAAAAATACGCCACAAAAGTCATCGTACACTGAAATATTTTTGAATAAATTCATGATTAAAATTATCATATGTCGTTTTTTCATTATTTTTGCATTGTATTGACCCTTCAAAGTCATTTGGCTTTATTTTTTTGTTTATTTATTCATTAATATTCTGCTTATTATTTTTAAATGGCTGGTATGCGTAGAAAACAACAAACACGATTCGAAATTTGTTTTTTTTTTCTCACAGTAGACATAAATTGGTTTAAAATATCTGTAAATTAGTTAATTTATACCATTCTACAGTGAAGTGCTTGATAAAATGCTTTTAAGACAAGAATCGGATCGAAAACAAGGTAAGAAAAGGTCAACTGGCAAAGTTAACAAAGCGTGATCGGAGGTTTACAGTTAAAGAAATTATGAAAAATACGCATTTGAGTGCTGAAAAAGTTTCTGCATAGCTGAATGAAACATTTTACGTTTAATTTTCACCTAAAACTATTTGCCAAGTTCTCTTATAAGTTGTATTAAAGGGGACCTCTTCCCGCAGAAATTTTCTTGTTCATGCGAAAAACACTAAGCTCACGCTTTCCGTCATAAATGATAAATAAGCTCAAAACGTTTTGGAACAACGTCTTACTTATAGAGGAAAATAAATTTGGGTTAAATTGTTGTAAAATTGTCAATAGGAGGAAAAATGAGGAATTTAATCTTAGGAACTTAGCTGGATCAGTTAATCAGGACGGTGAGGTGTTCTTGGGTGAGGGTGCATAACTGTAGCAGGACTTGGAAATTTTGAGTTTTTTGATGAAATAATGAATCATGCCGTTCATTTAAATATTTTAAAAAACAATTTTAAACTATTAGCCGAAAATTTGGTAAACGGAAACAACTATGTTTTTTTTTTATCAAAATAACGATAAGAAGTACACGTTTGCGTTTGGAGCCTCAAAAATTGTCCTTAAAGTTAGAAATATCTCCTCAGTCGCCAGATTTAAACTTAATGGAACATATTTGGAAACATCTGGTGGCTAGATTACGAAAATACACCATTGAAACGAAAAGCGAACTAGAAACAGTAAGACTCAAAGTGCGGCTGAATACTTACTCAGAAATTGCAGAAAAAAAGAAAGAAAAAACAATGAAATCTATTCCCAGACGTTTAAAAACTGTTGTTGATACTCCATGATTCTCTACTAAATAATAATTTTGTAAAAAGTTAGATTATTTACTATTTTTTTGACATTTTTTCAAAGTGTACGAAGACTTTTGTGAAATAAAATTTCCGGCACTTTTTGGTTTTTGATTTTTAAAAAATTAAGGTTTAATGTTTTTTTTTTAAATTTCGTGTAGTTTTGTTAAAAATAGATCATAGATCTTGTAATTAAATACCTATTCCGAAATATTAATTCTAACCAATGCATAGGGGCCTATTTCATTGAAAGTCGAACACTTTTGGGAGCCACTGCAAATTAAGAATTGTTCAAATGGGTAGCATGTTACTCTCTTGATACCTATTCTCTAAATTTGTGCACCATTTCTTTTAAAGTATTAACTCGCATCACAAAGCACTTTTAAAGCGTAAAACTTAAAAAAAAAATTATTTGCCTATTATTTCCAATTAACCCTTATAAGACTTCAAAATTTAGAATTTTATATCCATTTTAGATAATTTCCTCCGGGGGAGTAACCCCCGGGCCCCCTAAAACTGGAGATATTCTATATCTCACTTAAAAGGGAGCACTGCGTTACTCTCTTAATACCAGCCCCCTCTCTTTTAAGGTCAATTTAAAAAGGACAGCATGATTACACACAGTAATGAAAATGACATAAAAAAGTAAAGAATGGCCTTACGCATCACAGAAAACAGACAACATGGGAGGGGGAGGGCAATTAAAAATGTTGCTCAAAAAAAAAAAAAAAAAAAAAAAATCCTGCCCCCCCTGGAACTCAGTCCTAAATCCGCCTATGTTTCTATGGCAATGGATGGTTTGGGGTTTGGAAAAAAGGACATGAAAAACAGAAATAATAAAGTTTTAAGGAATGAAAAATTCACTACTGCGTCAGAACTACTGATACAAAACGAGAGAAAAAATGTTTTCATTTTTTGTGCTAAAATGCATAACAGTTGTGACTGCTTTGTTGCTCAGAATATGCTATTAGATGAAAGACAAAAGATTTTAGAAACTAAACAGGCTTGTTTTTCTTGTTTAAAAATTGGGCATGATTCTAAAAGATGTAAAGCAAAGCTGAAATGTATTGTTTGCAGTAAATGCCATGATCTCTTGATGTGTTAAATGCTAACAGAGAAGAAAAATGAATATAGAGAAATTGTTTGTAATGAAAGTGACAGGGATCAAAATTCGTCTGCTGTGACAAGTCTCGCTAAGCGTCCTAATGTACTTTTACAAACTTTAAAGATGAATGCTAAAGGTTCCTCTTCAAGTATGTCTCTCAGAGCACTTATCGACTCGGGGTCGGAACTCTCTTACATTTTGAAACAGACCGCTTTAAAATTAGGCAGTGTTGCTTTGGGACAAGAAACCATCGAGCATTCTTTATTTGGGGGACACAAAACAAATGAAAGATAACACTTACTCTATGAAATTGAATTAGGAAATTTAAATGGAAGATATACTGGAAGTTTTGAAGTTTTAGATCAGCCAATAATATGTTAAATGTTAGTTCTGTGAAGAAAGGTGGACTTAAGACTTTGGAAACTCTTCCCCAAAAAATTTTCGAAGCTGAAGTATTAAAAGAAACGTTTAGGCTGTCTTTGGTGATGTAAATAAGGTAACTTCCCGAAAAAAAATCCCGAAACTGAATTCTTAAAAAGGCAAATTTAAAACATTTTTAGCAAATTGAGGGCAAGTCGTGTTGAGGCTCTCACCCGAAAATTTTGCAAAGTTGAATCGTTTCAAAAACGCTATTTCGTGATACCTTTGAATGACTTAATGAGGAAAGAATGAGTTCGGAGGTTCTCTTTTGGAAATTATAAAGCCTTCAAAGCGCAATTTTAGACGTTCTTCAGTGACTTCAAAGGAAAAGGTCTACCCCCGAATTGCTCCGAAATTGGGGTATTAAAAACGCATTGTTACACATTTTTACTGATATAAAAAGCGTGAAGCAATTGGATTGTCTTCCTAGAAAAAATTCCGAAATTGGAATTTAATGGCACAAATTTCGACCCTCTTTAAAGTTACGAGAAGGAGGAAGCGTGTTTGTGGGTTCTCCCCTGGACAGTTTTCGAAACCGAAGTCTAAAAGTTGCAATTTTAATCTATCGTTGATGATGTGCTCGGGTGATCTAACCAGAAATGTTTTCAAATTAAATGTTTAAGAAAATTCAGTCAATCTTTGATGATGGAAAAAGCACGGGGGCGGTCCCCCCCCCCCCCCCCCCCCCACCCCAGTTGCCGCCACTGCCTCCAAATGTTGGTGCCCTACGCCTGTGCCCATGCCTGAATCGAACCTTGACTGTGCGTCTTTTATCTCCCATAAATTTAAACTGATTTTGTAGTTTGATAGATGGAGAGAGAGAGAGAGAGATAAAGCACTGTGAGAGAGAACAGGAAAGAGCACTATTTTATTCTTCCCTGAAATTTTATAAAACTGGCATAAAACTGAAATAATACTGTGTAATAAAACTTTACTCTAATACGAAATTTAAAAAAAAAATCAACCTAAATCTGAGAGAGGGGACACTGTTGAAATTTAACTGATTTTCCCTTTTACTTCACGTATCAGAATTTCTTTTTAAAAAATTCTAGCCCCCTCTCCGGAAAAACTCCTGATGGGTTTTTAGTTAATTTGTGTTTGTAACGTTTTGATTACAGAGGGGTCTGAAAAAATGTCTAATATAGGGCCTCCCAATATCTTAATCGTACCTTGGTGCATACTGTTCTATGATTCCTAAAACAAAACTTTATAATCCCGAAACTTTCCCTGTTTTTAATGGGAGAGATAAACACGCGTGTTTTTATACCCCGCGTGTATTTTTTTTTTTTTTTTTTTTGTATTTCAAATGTTTCTGAAAATCTGTATATTTTTCTATTGAAAAAGAGTTCTGTTATTTTGTAAAGCATAAATTTCTACAATTAAGCGATCAAAATATTTTTTCATTCCGTTGCATTATTTTTTTTTTCAAACTTAAAATTGTATTTTTGAAAAGAATGGTATAGTTTCCCTAATTTTAAGTACTTAGGGATTTTATTTTATCATATTTTATCTCTATTTTTGAATGTTGCACTTCTACGAAAAATGTTTCAAAAATCGAGAGAAATATTTCACTTGTGCCATCTGTTGACGAAAATACTAAGAAGAGCTCAAAATTTTAAAGCAATTTATCTGATCGAAAGACGAAAAAATGGGTTTTATAAACAGCTTTTAAAAATAAAACCTTGAGCTCGACTTTAAAGTAAAATGATTAATAAACACAAAATTGAATAACCTTAGTGTAACAGATACGTCATTCAGCATTTAAGAAATGCTTTAATTGTAAATAAAAATTTGTAGCAAAAAATGTTGAATGAATGTACACTCAATAACAAAAAAAAAATCGACGCACCAAGAAGGAGTTGTCAGAATAAAACGAAATTTTACACATGTAGAAATATTAATTAGAAAGTGATCACAAAATGAAAGCAAAATGATCATTTATTTCTGAAAAAATCCTAAATGAATGGAAGGTGAAGTATCCTGTTGGGGTGCCTCTAGCGCGAATGTACGTAGCGACTAGGAATGTGTCTGTCGTTCATGAACGAACGGGTCAAAAAAACGAATCCTTGAAATGAACGGATCCGTTCGTTCACTTAAAAAATGAACGACCGTTCTTTTGAACGGTGTGCAGTTTGGAACTTAGTATTGATGCACCTGTGGTAAAATCGCACATTTAAAAAAAAAATTACATTGATCTTCAAATTTTAAATAATCTCTTAAATCTCAAATTTCCTTTTTCTCAGTGCAGTACAGTATAGTACAGTGAAATTTCTCTGAGCTGACTACCCCTCTGTCCGCAAAATTTCGGCCGTTGAGAGGGGGTGGCCGCTTTAAAAGGTTTTCGTTACAGTTGCAATATAATTCTATAATACTCAATATAAGCAAGACGAATACAAAGAAGGAAGTTTGAGACTGTTTCTAAAAGGGAAATAGTATATTATTTAATTATTGTTTACATTTTTCGAAAAAAAGGATGCAATTTGTAACTTAAGCTTTTAATCTTCTCTAATAATTGTTTTTAAAATCGAATTCAGAATGTTTTTCAATTCAGAATCTTACTAATATTATATATGCGAAAGTTTGTCTGTATGGATGTATGTATGGATGTATGGATGGATGTATGGATGTTTGTTACTCTTTCACGCAAAAACTACTGAACGGATTTTGATGAAACTTTACAATAATATAGCTTATGCATCAGAATAACACATAGGGTAGTTTTCGTCCCGTTATGGGGGGCAAAACCCCCTTAGGGGGGCAATAAAACACAATTTTTGTATAAATTCTCTAATATTGGGATGAAAAAATACTTGCACATATTTACATTATATGTCCATCGAAAGCTCTGATTTTTCTGCTGAAGATGGCACCTGTTCGAAATTTCTAGGTAGAATAAAAAACGAGTTATGAGCTTTTTAGATCCATGTTCGAAGGCTTTCCTCAACTCAATACAGTATTTAGTGTATCATCTCAACTCCCTGTCGATAGCGGCAATTGTTGTATTGTTGACTATCTTTGCTTTTCGTGACTGTTCAAGGCTTTTCTCAAGTCAAATCTTGAAGTAAGATTTTTGCACAAGATTGGCAAATAATACATGATTTGGCTGATGATTTTCCACTTAAACGGAACTTTAATGTAATTAATGGTTTTTATTATTATTTATGCTGATTGAACACTTACTCATTATCCAAACAACCAGCAGATCGCCAAAATTTTTGCAGAAAGATTTCCGTAGCTGATGCATTTGGCAGTTTTTTCAACGTTGCTGTTTTTGAAGCCGAAGACTACGTCATAATGTTTCTCAGCTTTCACCATGTAAACAAAATATCGCCAATCAAAGAATTTTCAAAAGACTGTGTGACTTTTTTACTGTGTTAAATAATCCAGCAACTAAATTAGGCAAATCCATAAGCAGCACAAAAACTTTCATTAATTTTCCTTTTTGCACAATTTCAAACAATCACCAAATTGTATTACTTATTTTGGTAACATTTCGGATGAAACTGTTTAGCGCCATTTTATGGTGACCAAAAATATCTCAGCATCTGGCGACGACATCTCTGTAACGAAAATTAATATCATATCGTTTTACAAAGTAAGGAAAGAATGGGGGAGCATCATCGAAGGTAACCCGAAACGACTTTCGCAAATTCGGTAAAATCGCACCAAGAGCCACAATGATTGAAATTTCCCGAAATAACTAAAGCAAGTATAAGGGGATTACGAGCGCAGCTACTTTTTTTTAATCACTTCGTACTTCATTAGCCATATAGAGAAGGTTTTAGACTCCATGTTAAAAAAAAAGTATCAACAAATTAATCTTTTTAAATATGAGAAGATTAATTTCATGTTTTTTAAATTTGTATATGCTTAAATATAGTGCATTCGTTTCTAAATCAATACTACTTTGTTCTTTATACTTATTGCTATTTTAGTTTTATGGGTAAGGAAGAAACTCGATTTTTAATCACGTCAAAAAGATGTGTTTTGAATTCTTTCACTCAAAACAGAAAACAAAAGCAAGTAACGATTTTTTCTAATAATTATTACTGACCCAGGCAACGCCGGGTATTTTTGCTAGTGATAAATAAATTGCCCTAACCAATTTATTTGATATTACACCTGAATTTCCGATGACTTTATTTATTATCCCCAAAATCATTTCAGTTGAGAGTTTAGTTTGCTCATGATTACAAAATGTAAATTGATTGTCAGAGGCCGAATTAATGCCTGAAAGGCATAAAAATGTATTTGCTCAAAAGACGTTAATTACACACAGCGAACTGATTAGTTAATTTAAACCAATGCCAAACTGATATTAGATTTGATTGAAAAACGCTTATTTTCTTAGACTAGTTAACCAAAAAATGATTCTCTCAGTCGGCAGTGTAATTATCAAAGCTCTTCATTGCTGTTTCGTGCTGAAAAGAATTCGAAATCGTACTCTATTAATTCTCTCGTACGTAGTTCGAGATTCATAAAATGATCTCAGACAGTGTTGTTTGCTACACACAGATTACACGTACCCAATAACCAATTAATAAAATAGACTTGAGTAACATACCTGTATTTACTCCAAAATTATCGGAATTCGTTAAAGTTCAATAAAAATTCTCCTCTTTGAACTGAAAAGCTGCAGATTAGAAACAGAAATTGAATAGATTTTCTTGAAAAATGGAATGGACTCATCCACTTGGCGGCCGTTCAGAAGGGTTGGGTGGCCGTTGCTAGGGGTGTTTTTAACATTAAGTCTATGGGCTTAAAAATCTGTGCCGCAAAAAAGTGGCCGTTAAGAGGGGTGGTTGCTTAAAACAGGTGGCTGATCGGAGAAGTTTCACTGTATTCATTCGAATCTTTTTACATTCTGCTTTATTCATCATTTTCTTTAATTGTTCGTTTGCAATTTTCCAATGTATCCATTAGTAATATGTTGTGTAACTCGTTTTGGCTGTTAACAAAATATTTGGTAATTCCACTTCTTATCCCAAGGGCATTGCCCCCCCCCCCCAGTCTTGGGAGGACTTTATACATAGTAACAACACACCTTCCAAAATCTTAAAAGAAAGAATCATGATTTTTTTTTTTCTTTTTTTTTTTTTTTTTTTTGAATAGTTCAGAAATGAAAATGAAGAGAATAGCAAATTTCCTCTTCTGATGGGGCAGGAGAGACAACCAGGGGCGGATACAGAAAATACTTTTGGAGGGGGCCCGGGAAATTCCCCTCCACATTCGATATTTCGTAACAATTATTTAATTTTAATTTTTTTATTACTTTTTTTATTTATTTATTTTTTATTTTTTAGGATTCCTTTAGATCAATGAACCTACTTCTAAGTACACGAATATTATGTTGCACAAATATACGTTGAATGTGGATGGAAATCATCTTTAACGTTTCAAGCCAATTAAATATTAAACCCAATATAATGTCACCGAGATGCTATGCAATGAGCGAGATTTTAATAAGGAACATTGTCATAATGTTTATAACACGAGGGCAAGGTTATAAAATAAACCCATACCTCATTTGAATTTTTATAAATTAACTAGCATTCCCGTACCCGGCATTGCTCGGGTAATGGAATTAGCTGGGGTTAACAGTGCTTGGTGCACCTAGTTTCGAAAATCCCCTGTAATAATAATTACTTATCTTAATATATAAAAATCTTCTGTGCGGACGTTTGTCAACATAAGGCTTTTAAACGGCTGGACCAATTTTGATCAAATTTTTTGTGTGCAAGCATGGTTTCGAAGCGCGATGGATCGAATCGGAAACGTTTTTGTTAATTAATTAATTAATTTAAACATTGGATAGTTATACCTCCCAAATGATTAATATTTATTTTAACCTATTGTTGAGCGAGAACTGAAATAAATATTTAACCTGTTGCCAAAGGACAATAAGAAAGCCAGTTCTGCTTTTTGTAATGAAATTTCCTACTGTGATATGTCAACTGAGAATAGATAAAACGTAGAGAGAGAATGAAGTTTTCCATTTCTTAAAAGCAACGATTTTAGGTCCCGTGATATATTTTAAAGTAAAGTACTGGAAGGTTCACGCAAAACGTGTGTTCTGTCGTCGTAGTTGAACCATGTGACCGGATCGGTGCTTTAGATTTTCCTAACCAAATGATCAGAAAGTACCGTCCGTACTTAGCAACATTTGTTTCTCGGCTGAAATCCATCTGAGTTTTGGCACCAATGTCAAGAATACGTTAAGGATTATCTAACTAATCAATACATTATTAAAGGAAAAGATGATGGAATTTAAAGACGAAACAAATTTTATTTTCGTCCAGATAAATTACAACAGGGCAGTTCTGTACACGAAAGATCAGTGCAGTGGAAGATCTTTATCTTTGGTGGAAAGAACAAATTAGGCAATATATGAAGTTTAAAAAGTTTTCGTTCAAAAGATCGGAGCGCTAATCGGTCTGAGTTGGCTTCGCTCACTGATCGGCTGGATTACAGTAACGTGATGGCTTGGCGACTTTGGTTGTAAACAATAGAGTTGTGTGATCATTTGTTTACATTTTAAAGATACTGTTAATGTAATTTATTGTATATTTTGTTTATTTGGCGAATTATTTCCAATTGCAAAGAGTTGCTTTTCGTTTTTAAAGAGTTTTTAGTCATTTTAGTTGAAAAAAGCGTTTATTTTACATCGTTGGAGGGGGGAGGGATGAGTGATTTTCGCTTATTCAGAGAACTGTTTTTACCTTTATCATTTTTTTATACGATATCTTTTTCATTGTTTTATTCTTTTTCATATGGGGGATGTTGCAACGGGATTTCCCGTTTGTTCTAGATGGGTAGTTAGTTTTTTACACTTAATATCTGAGGACGCTTTTTATCCTTTGAGTATGGCTGAAAGAACAAACCATCAAGTACGGGAGAAAAAATAGTTAATAAAGCAACTGCTCAGTGGGCATTAGATAAATCAAGTTGTAATAAATATACGCATTCTGACACCAAGCAGCTTAAAACCTTTTCTTTTTACTTATTTTTTTCAGCAAAACGGTTCAAACACTTGATAATTTATTGAATTTTTTTTACTTTTCAATTTACAAAGTTTGAACAGAACAACGTCTGTCGGTCCTCTAGTTACCTATAATTTTTCCTATTTTTGGGAGGATCCCGGGGTCCCTGGACTCTTTATATATATGCCCTTGTCCTTAACCGATCTTTAACTGTTATTAACGATCCTTTTAAAGTATTGACTATCTTTGCAAACACAGACCAACCACATTTTACTGTTATACCTATGTTTAAGCAAGAACTTCTTTGTATACAACATTTTTTGTTTTTTTTCCTTGTGCTATAATATTGGCCGTGTGAAAAAAAAAAGTCTTCTCTTAAATCGATCCCTGCTACTTTTAATGTCTGTCCTTGTGACTTATTAATGGTTATTGCAAAGCAAACTTTAACAGGAAACTGCACTCTTCTAACTTCAAAAGGATAGTCCGCCTGTGATGATGTTCTTAAAAACTTCGTTTCTAGTTTTGAAAAAATGAAAGCAAAGGACAGAAACATTAAGATTTGACTTGAGAAAAGCCTCGAAGAATCACGTGAGAAACAAAAACAATATCAAATTTATAGTTCGCTATCGACCAAAAGTAAAGCCCTGGATCCGTCTCTTAAGTGGCGACACACTTTGATCCATGCACTGCGCGCCGCTTTCGACTGCGATTGGAGGCGGGCAGTCACGTGGGTTCAGTCCGCCATTTTGTGTCGTTGCCTGTGCGATTTCACTGTGCGAAATACTAGATATTTTCTCTTTGCTATTCGTATTTTTCATCAAACGCTATCTTTAATGTGAAGATGCTTTGGTGTAGTGCATTAAGATGTTCTAACAGTTCAAAATTACTATATCGAAGTACATTGAAAGAGTATTTATGTATTTTAAATGTTTTCATCTATACTGCTGCGCAATTTCAGATACTTTATGAAACTCTTGTTGAAAATGTAATATTTTTTACTTTTCATGAAGCTGTTTGATGGTTTGTTAATTTTCATGGGATAATAAGGACATTCACTAAAATCATCATAAATAGTTCCTTCAAATATTGTAAAGCTCAACTATGTAACGGCACCTAATAAATTACTAGCAGTAGTAAAATATTTGCCCTGTTTTCAAAACTGATTTTTCTGAGTTTAAGATAACAAAACTGCCAAAATTTAAATATACTAGTTATTTTATTTATTTTTAATGTAAATTTTCTACTGTTTAGTTAGTTTCAAAATGTCTCAATAACTGTAGCAAAATTATTTTAAGAACACGTCGTTTTGCTTTTAATTGTGTCATAGCCATGAGTTTCAGTGTGTTGCCAAGTTAATTATTTATCTATTTTGCGCATAAAAACTAAGATATTAAAAGTATGAAATTATTCATTAAAAAAATTAAGCTTCTTTGAGATTACAGTAACATGTAACTCAAGCCAAGTTATATAATTACGTAAAGATTTTTTTTTTTTTTTTTTTTTTTGCCCAGAAAAAATCTGTTTTCGTTTAATTTTTATTTTGATGTTAAAACTTTTTCAATAAAAATAAATAAATAAATAAATATATATATATATAATTTATCCCGGTATCTGTTAATTTACAAATTCATTATTACTATTTATAACAGTTCGTCAAAGATGTAATCTGCACTCTTTTATTTGAATTCCTATTGGTATCAAATATTTCAATTATTATTATTTTTTTAATATTGATTTAAAACTGGTTACATTTTATTATCAGTTCGTTGAATTTTTAAGAACTAGTAGTATCCTTAAAAATCAGGTTTAAATGAAAGGCATTTTTTAATGTAAAATCGTCATGAGAAACAAGAAAGTGTTGGTAAAAAAAAAAAAAAAAAAGAAAGAAAGAAAACTACACACATTAGTAATATAAATGATACTGCTTTGCATGAATAAAATCAAACTGTTGCCCACAAATAATTTATGACATAATTAATTTAGCTCACTACTGTTCTACTCAGTAGTGGATTTAAGGGGGGGGGGAGGAGGCCCGTGTCCAAAAGGATGAATTTATTTAAATATTTTATTCACAATTTTTTAACTGACTTCTCCATAGCGTTTTTTTATATAGTTAATTAAACAGAACACAAAACACACATAGAGCATATTTTGAATAATAGCATTTTTATTTCCTAAAAAAGTCATACTGGAGTCCTAGAGTGGCAGAATACATTTATATATTTAACTCGCTGGATTTGAATTCAAGGAACGTAATATCGCGATTCGTCCATTAATTTTTCTTTGATGGAATCAATAACTAACATTCTTCAAAAAATGTGCAGGCGTGCCTAAAAGAATTATTTTGATCCAGGAAGCTATTTGCGAAATAATAGCTTTTTCTTTTTCAGCTTATAAAAAATGCAAAATGAAAGAAATCATATCGTAGTTTCTTGAGAAAACCATGATATTAATGGAGGCGGTATGTAATATGAATATGTTATCTCAACTGTATCATGGCTTCAAGAACAATCAGCAAACTGCTTCGAAATCCACACAGAAATTGTCCTGAATTTTTCAGTAAAACTTATATGTTTAATAGCTATGATTTTCTTAATTAAATAATATTTTATAGTTAAAATACTATAAAATAATATTAAAACCCCAAATGAGGTAAGGATATATTTTTTTATTGAATAACCTTACCCTCGTGTTATAATCATTACGACATTAAGCAATAAATAAATACCTTTGTGCCGAGAAATAACAGGAAATATCCAACGTTGTTTAGCACAAATAAACAGATTTCAGAATACACATGTTTCGAGGTTTCAAGAAACCCCTTTTTCAATTCAAAGGTGTGAGCTTCTAGATGTAAAGACATTCAGTAAAAGCGTCTGGGTGTACATCTAGAAGCTCACACCTTTGAATTGAAAAAGGGGTTCCTTGAAACCTTGAAACACGTGTATTCTGAAATCTGTTTATTTGTGCTAAACAACGTTGGATATTTCCTGTTACATTACGACATTGTTCCTAAAATTAAAACCGCTAATTGTATAGCATTTCGGTAACATTATTATGGTTTAGTTAAAAAAAATTAAAAAAAGACATTTTAAAATAAAGTAATAAAAACTTTGTTATGAAACACCGTATGTGGCAGGGGGAAGGAGGAGGTGCTATTCAATTTCCCGGGTCCCCTCCGAGAGATTTTTCTGTATCCGCCCCTGGTTCTACTACACCAACTTTCTAATAATAAAACGCATATTTAAAACACTTTAAGTAATTTGTAACTCAGAAGGTCTATATGGGGGGAAAAAAGAAATTACTCTTAAAAATAGTCGAAAATTTCTTCAAAACACCTTTTTACTAATATTCGGTTTAATAATAAAAAAAATATTTTACTAAGGTAAAATTCAACATTTTTGTATGTATATTATCAGTTACATAAGTTACGATCAAAAATCTGCAAACATTCGTTGATAAAAAGATACTTTTCAATGAGCGAAACTATGCATTTTTCTACTGTTGAGATAGGGAGAAAGTTGCGGAACGACACAAAATGGCGGACGCTGGAGCGTGTCGCCACTTAAGAGACGGATCAAGGGCTTTAGCCAAAGTTATTTCTAAAAACTCCTTTTATCACTTTATGGCAAACTTTTTGTCTTGTATATAACATTCTTATCAATTATCATGAATATATTGATGTGACTTCATTTTTTATTCTTTTTACTGTCTCCTTTTTTCCCCATTTTAGAAAGTGTTTCTTTTTTTCTATTCTCATCGGTACTGTGGAATAACTTTGAAACTCCCTAATATTTTTAGGCGAGTCTTTTTTTTTTTTTTTTCTTAAGTTAAGTTATCCGGTACTCCGGCTGAGCTACCGATATATGTGTTGTTACTTTTTTCGTCATACATGGTCTATTGGTTTTAGTAAAACTATAATTATGTTTGCAGTACGTAACTGAAAAAAATTAACGTAGAAGAAACATGAAAATGTTAACATAAAAGATGTTTTTTGTATCGATTTTTTATGATTCCAGTGTTTTGAACTGTTCTTATTTTTATTTTTATTTTATTTTTTTATTTATTTATTTATTTATTTTTTTAAACAATCATGATTGCTTATTGCTTTCATTTCGTCATCCTTGATGTTGTGGTTCCTTTTTCAGCTTGGACCAGGGACACCAACACCTCCGCCCACCGGCCTCTGCAGGCACGACTCCGAGCACAGCCTCCTGGAATCCGTTTCTCTTGGTCGATAGCGTCCATGTCCTACACACATGCACGCCCATACACACACACACACACACACACACACAAGCCTTTACACACACACCTACGTGCATACACACAGGTCTACGCACACACAAGCCTACACATACACGCACGCGCGCCTACACATAAACACACACACACAATTATATACACACGTCGTAACCGCCCAGGAGGAGGGGTAGGCTTTGGGGGATAGGAGCTGTTTCTAGAAACAATAGCTCCCTATGAGTAGGGCCCTGTCGCAACTCGTGATTGCGAAAAACATAATTTAAATTCAAAATTTCAGAATTCAATTTCATGGAGTCCGGAGGTTTCTTCCCCTGTAAATTTTTTGAAAAATAGATATAAAAATCTGTATTTTGAGGCCTTATTTGGGGTAATTGAGACTACAAAAACATGAAGAAAAATAAGCAAACAAAGTCTTTTAAAAGTTATGGACTCTTTAGCAATTCAAGATCAATCAAAATAAAAATTTCTTGCTCGATAAATCGTTGACATTAATCGACAGAGAGGAAAAACAAGAAAGGAGAAAAGAGAAGCACAACGTCATTTGTTCATATGGGCTTTTAGTGTAGTTTGTTTTTGATCACTTCTCAAACATCCCCCTTTTTTCATCAAATGCCCTACAGTATAAAAATTGTACAAAATGGTTTAAAAGAAATGGTGCAGATATTCAGAAAATAAGAACAAAAGAGTAATATTCTGGCCGTTTGGACAATTCATACTTTATTTCCTTGATAACAGACAAAATTGAAGAACTTTTCAAGAAATTTCAAAAACTTAAATAATTTTCAAAGATTCTAGGACAGTTGAAATTATTTAAAGCACTTTTTCTGCACTTTTCAGAAGTTGATTGCGCAGTCTTACAAAATGATTATAACTTTGTGAGACTCACCCAAAAAAGTCTAGGGACGAAAAAAGTGATTTTCGGCCATTTCTAACATTGATCGCACATCGTCTGCGATATGACTTGTTTAGTAAATAAACAAATGCAGTTATCAGTCATTCATAAGTTATTCCTGAAACAATACTATTCCACACTAATAACTAAGCAACCAACTTAACGAAACCTAAAGAACGCAACGCCAACGCCACGTGCAGCTCCTCTGAACCGACTGAACCGTAGGTCGAAGGAGGAAGATGTGCTAGCAATGCGAGGGACTTTGGGTAGAAAGAACTGTGCGCATGCGCAAGCATCAACGAAGGTCCACCTGTTCTATTGTGTACTAATTACCTTGACGGCGACAGCATGAAATCAATACATCTTGACGGCGTCAACATGTATGCAATGTTGTTATTGTAAGGTAATATCAATATTGATATTTTAAGATGAATGCAATGTTGCATACGTGTTGTTATTGTAATATTGCTTTTTAATCTTTATGCAAGCTTTATGCAGTATGAAACACGTCAATATTGACGCCGTCAGTATAATATCAAGATCTGTCAAGATTGATGCAAGAAATTTTGCTAGTAGGGAAGGGGGGGAATGGACACCTTTGACCCGGCCCGAGCCTGAAGGGAGCCCGATATTTATAAAACAAGGATTGAAAATATGGGCAAACAGTATAGCGGGCTGAAAAAGACATTTTTGGCAGGTTCCAAAGTTTCTGTGCACGCCCCTGGAGAAGGGCAAGTCTACCAAACTGACAAAGGTCTGCCTTGGCACTTGGGAAAGAGAGAAGGGAAGTCCTTATTATATATATATATATATATATATATATATATATATATATATATATATATATATATATATATATATATATATATATATATATAT
The DNA here is from genome assembly GCF_026930045.1 of Uloborus diversus. Classification (NCBI taxonomy): domain Eukaryota; kingdom Metazoa; phylum Arthropoda; class Arachnida; order Araneae; family Uloboridae; genus Uloborus; species Uloborus diversus. Next base: position 38,673,146 of record NC_072735.1, on the reverse strand, counting down.
ATATATATATATATATATATATATATATATATATTTAAGGGTCTAAATTTCAAGTATGCTTTGCAGCTAATGAGAACTTTTTCTGTATTTCTTCAAATTTTCACTTGTTAAATTGTTACAAAATAAAGAATAAAAAACTTTGTAATATGAAAAATCCTTTGCTAGGCCTTTTCCATATTAAGTTCTGTTCACTTATATGTCAGCGCGTATGAGTCACAGACATTATTTATTACACACTTAAATGCTTCTCACACCATATATGGCTATGTTCTGGGCTCAGATGAGATTCCCCTTAAAGTACCTACCAGACACTTTTTTTCCCTCCAGACTTAAGCCAGCCTCTGTCTGCGGTGCAAAGCCCAATAATATTTCGTTATTGCAATCTGCTCCTCCTATACAGATCACGTGAGATCACATGATCAAGGGATAATTATCTGTAATCTTTTAATGATATTCCCTATATAAAAATCGTGGCACAACTAAACAAGTTAGTTAAGAGAAGTTCCTGCTGTTATATTCCACGTAAAAATAAAGATGTGATTAGTGAATGTAGCTCTGTCCTCTTCCTACGTGGTAGATTATCACGCCACAACACTGCAACTTGCGAAAACAAGATTCGTAATAAGAACCGAGCGGCGGTTCTTACAAGCCGGTAGGATGATAAATGAGGGCAGAGCTGTAGCATTTTAAAATTTTTACAGCATTGAGTGATTTGCGTAAGATAATACCATGCTTCATCCGCAAGAAGATATTTTGCTTCAAGACATCGAAACAGTATCGTTCGGAGTTAACCGCTAACAACAGTAAAACCACTTCAGAATATCCGAAGAAAGAAAAAGAAAGTTTTAAGTGCCAGATGAAGACCAGAGATCATTTCAGTGGAACTCCTGCGAAGATTTTTCCGAGTGTTGGTGCTCAGCGCATCTGTAATGTGTGTGTGTGTGACCCATCCAGTGTGCGAAAACATCATTAGGATCCACTTGCTGGTGATAAATTGTGCCACCATATGGTTTACTGTGATGATCAGATGAAAGGGGCCTCGCTCGTTGAAAGTTCGATTTGCAAGGATCTCTTGTGTGTTTTTTTTCCCTTTCGTTCAACTGAAATCTTGAGATCAGGCTGGTGATTAAGTTACATTTGTTTTTAGATTTCGGAATATGATACTTTTACTTTCTTGAAATACGTATTTTCGTTCATATTGTGATTTCTAGGGAAAGGTTTGCATGATCTCTTTGCATTAATTATGGCAAATATGTATAATATTTATCGACCAAGTTATTTAAAAGGCTCATGCCGTTATGGTAGTATTTTGTTTGGTTGCCAAAAATGTTTCATGTAATGTAAATGTGTTTTCTGTTCTGATTTAAAGTAAGATAGTCTCTTTTGTGGTACTATTTTTATATGTCTTTAATTTGTATCATTTGTTAAAATTTTACTAAGTAATTTGAATATGAATGTGGAAAGTAGAAGAAATGCTTTAAAGTTTGGTGAAATTAGAGATAATGATATTGCGTAGTGGCAAAACTAGTCAAAACCTTGAAATAGAAAATGACCCAGAAATAGTCCCTTCTAATAAAAATAATTCAAAAATGGAAAACAAAGAGTCAAATCGAAAAGATGCGGAAACTCAAGCTGAGGTACCGCCTGAATTAAACGTAAATAACACAGATGCGGAATGCCAAACTGTGACTGAGAGAATACAAGAACTAAATTTAGCCGGGATTTCTGCTTCTGAAAATGAAGCAAAACAAACAAATACGGGTAGCAATCCAGAAATCTTATTGTTTGAGCCAGAGTTGGGAATAAATTTTTCAGCTTGGTTAGCTCATTTTAACCAACAAACGAACCTAAATAAATTAAACGATAGCTGGAAGTTAAAAAATTTTCAGAAATTTATTCGCGGATCCGCCTTAAAAATCTATATTAATCAATGTTTGTGTTGCACTTCTTTTCGCGAGATAATAGACATTTTTGAGGAACATTATTTCACCCCGATGAGTAGTTTCACAGATTTCCAGAACTTGAGATTCTCGGGAAACGCCAAAGAATTATTCTCTTATTTCACTGAAAAAGTAGAACTGGGGAGGAAAATAAATCTCAGTAACAAACATATTCTAGAAGGGCTCTCAGATGGGTTACCGCAACAAATTAAACCTTTTCTGCTAATTAAAGACCCGCAAACTCCTACAGAATGGCTTCAAGTGGTCACTAAGATAATTAACGAGGTACCACACGAAATGTCAAAAAATGAATTTAAGACCAAGACACAACAACCAAGTGCTTATAGGGGACCTACCCAATTTTATGAAAACTGGATATCGCGAAACCAAATGCAAAACAATTTTCGGCAAAACCCTTATTACGCTCACCAAAGTAGAAATAATTTTCGACCAAATAATTTTAGTCAACCACAGGACAAACGTCGTGTTCTAAACCAAAACGAGGAAAAGAACGCCCGTAAAAAACAAACAACACATTATACACTGGAGCTACCTCCTAATCCTTGTAAATTCTGCGCACAACAAGGAATTATTAACGCATATCATTGGGGACAAACCTGCATAAATAAACCAAATACCTCGACGGTTGAACCATTACTACAGTTCCCGACTAAGGATAAACAATTTAGGGAAGGAGAGGAAAATTCAAATGAAGCATGACAATTACTAGTGCCCGGATATATAGAAGGCGAAATAATCTACAAAAGTGAAAAGAAATTATATAATGAAAATAAATTATATAATGAAGTGTACACTAAAAATAATAGAAACTCGAATTTATTGCAAAAGATTTGTTTAAATTTAGATACAGGATCAACCTTAAACATTATTCCTAGTGTGATTGCAAAAACATTAAATGTCTCGATTGAAGAAAAAACAATCGTGAATGTTAAGCAAACCCAAGGAATTCTGACACTTAACCGAAAATGCACGCTCCACCATAAAGTTGGTAATATCGTTAGACCGGTGGAATTTTTTATTCTAGACACCGATTTACCATATGCCATATTAGGTTTAAAGAGTTGCATTCGATTTCATTTAGTCATTGACTGTATGAGACGGGTCGTTATGCAGGATCGGAAAAAACTGATCACTTTTTCTGAGTCCGCGCTAAATGATTTGTCTTTGCACATTTTGCCTGAAATCAAGGTTAAGGACGGTGAAAGTAATGATCCTGGAAATGAAAATACTAAATTAAAGAAAAGTAAGCGTAGGAAAAAAGTTAACAAAACTAAAAAGAAAAAATGTTTTAAGGAAAATCTAACTGAAAACAGCATAAAAAAGGCAATTAATAGCACCAGTAATCAAGAAGGAGAAAAAAAGAAAATTTGGAGAAACGAAATAAATGATCCTCTTCATTTTTCTAAGGTTTCCGTGTTGGATTGCGGGGGTGGAGGCTTACGCTCACGTCAGTCAATCAACGGGGAATCGGAAAACGGAGAAAATGCGGATCTGAAGGAAATGCTCCAAAATTATGACGATATATTTTCGATAAATAAGTATGATGTTGGAACTATTAGAATTGAACCACAACGGGTAAGGTTAACATCAGACTTACCGGTGACATTAAGGGCATATAAAACGTCCCCTAAACAACAGGAAGAAATTGACAATCAAATTCGAGAATTGTTAAAAGCAAAAATAATAAAAGAGAACTTACAAAAAGTATTGAGTGTTACATAAGTTTACCTCAAACTACAATGTCATTTTAATTGTACTGTGTTTTTATTAGTAGCTGTAGTGTTATTGTATAGGTAATGTGTATAATGTTATAACATTTCAGAAGAGTGAAGAAAAAAAAAGGAAGAGGTTGCAGATAATTTCCCGTCTTCATTTTCCCCCCTTATTCAATCCTGTCGTATTCTTTGGGGGAGGGGGGATGTAATATGAAAAATCCTTTGCTAGGCCTTTTCCATATTAAGTTCTGTTCACTTATATGTCAGCGCGTATGAGTCACAGACATTATTTATTACACACTTAAATGCTTCTCACACCATATATGGCTATGTTCTGGGCTCAGATGAGATTCCCCTTAAAGTACCTACCAGACACTTTTTTTCCCTCCAGACTTAAGCCAGCCTCTGTCTGCGGTGCAAAGCCCAATAATATTTCGTTATTGCAATCTGCTCCTCCTATACAGATCACGTGAGATCACATGATCAAGGGATAATTATCTGTAATCTTTTAATGATATTCCCTATATAAAAATCGTGGCACAACTAAACAAGTTAGTTAAGAGAAGTTCCTGCTGTTATATTCCACGTAAAAATAAAGATGTGATTAGTGAATGTAGCTCTGTCCTCTTCCTACGTGGTAGATTATCACGCCACAACACTGCAACTTGCGAAAACAAGATTCGTAATAAGAACCGAGCGGCGGTTCTTACATATATATATATATATATATATATATATATATATATATATATATATATATATATATATATATATATATATATATATATATATATATATATATATATATATATATATTTAAGGGTCTAAATTTCAAGTATGCTTTGCAGCTAATGAGAACTTTTTCTGTATTTCTTCAAATTTTCACTTGTTAAATTGTTACAAAATAAAGAATAAAAAACTTTGTTAGTTCCTTTTTCTGATATTAGGACTTTAAAAAAAAAAAAAAAAAACTTTCTTCAATTTTACGGTACAAAACATTTTAGGTTTCGCCCCCTCTCTGGATACGGCGCTGGGAGTAATCAAACATGAAATCGCGAGATTTCTTTAAAAGCACGCAATTCTCTCGAATTATTCTTTGGTTGCGTTCGACGAGCTCGACCGAGACCGACCGGTTAGTTAATCACGTGATAGCTAATGATCATAGAACAATTCGGTTAGTTACCAGTTACTTTTCGGTCAACCGGTGAGTTTCGTCGAACGCAACCTTTCTTCGGAAAGGCTTGGGACTCTATCTCATGATTCCCCACTCAAAAAACCATTGGCTCTGACTCCTCCACCAATTCGAAAGTACCGCAGATAGAGTTAATCGTCATCGTAAATTTACATGGTGTTTGTTTCAATATGGCGACTGTTTTGAAATGGCGCTGTAAGCAATTGTTTACAAAATAAAATACTTGAAGTTGAGCCTTGATTTCGTAAAATTTTGGCAAAATCGATGTTACCGTAAGAATTTTGTGCTTCAAAAGTCATCTGGAATTTTTGTGTGTGTTAAAATATGCTCTCAACATGTAATATTAAATTTCAGAAATATTTTCAAAATTAAGTAAGTTGCATTAGTTGTTTAAGTTTCTATTGAATAAAATGTTTTACAAAATGCAGCAAGTTGATACAGTTTAAGCATAAATTTAAAAGTCGGACGAATTCGGCTTTGATGCATTCTGATAATTATGATTTAATTCATATTTTTGGCTGCAATTGATTAGTACTTTTTGATCTTGAAATAGCGTGTAATATGACTCCAAGCATAGCAATCTGATCGAGAGGCGATGCCCGTCAGTAGAAGTAGGAGGGCTTACAGGTTTAAAAACCCCATTCCACTTAATATTGTTCCAGGCCCGGATCTCTAAATTTTTGGCCCCCCTGCAACAAAATCTTTTGAGCCAGAAAGGTGTATTTGCAAGGTTAACAAGTCTTAGTATTACTAGTTTTTGTTTTTGTTTTTTCAACTACTTAAGCGGTTTGGCCCTTTAAAGACATGGGGCCCCAGTGCTGTGAGTATGCAGATCCAGGCCTGATTGTTCATATGTGCATTAGAATCACTTCAAATGGCACTACGCAAGTCATCATGAAGATAGAACAATTATAGGATGGCAGTTTATTTCCATGGCTTTAAATGTTCCAGAAAGCATCCACAGGCCTATAGGCATTCTCAAATATATTTGTCCATAATTTTTGCATTAGATCTATGGCTTTAAAATACTGCAGGTTGAACCTCAATCTTTACGCAATGTGGATGGGTTACCATGATCCTTGGAAATTTCCTGGTGTTGGCAAATAACCATTTACAAGAATTGCTGAGTTTTGCAGTTTTAACTCTTACACCAACCTCTACTTTTCATAAACTTCTCTTTGGCCCTAAAGGTTCAGCAGGGATAGAATATTCTTTGAACATTTTCACTTGTTTGTGAAATGTTCGTATTTTATTCCTGACCAGCCTACAGTGGGTTATAATACACCTTACTCAGAGCAACTGTAGAATATTTTAGCATTATTCCTGGGATTAAATGTTTTACTGTTGCTCTGAGGCCACGACCAGTCTTGCATAATATATAGATGACTGCGCGAACTGCGTTTGAAAAAATTTTTTGGCTCTGCAGAATTTTTTATAAAACTGCTAACGTAATTTTAAATTTTTTTTTAAAGGGAAATTTTAAAAAATCACATTGTATTTCTGTTGAAGCCTTTTTTTTCTAAAGCCTTTTAAGGCACATCTGTGAAAAAATAATGGGTTTGGCAGTTTTCTTTGTAAGTTGGTAAAAATTAAGCACAAACTGTATGTTAAAAAATAATAATAATAATAAATGATTTAAAGCACTTTTTTTTGTTTCTTTCGTATTTGAATATACAGTCGAGTCCCGACTTACGCAAAGGATGCGTTCCAAGACCCTTCACGTAAGTGGAAATTTCGCGTTGTGGTAAAGGATATGTGTAAAAACTTTTATAAACATACCCATACGATAAAAGACACTTGTAAACAGCACCTCAAACTGTTAGAAACCATTTCTTAACTATACATTATTGTTTCTCAAATAAAAAATTGAATTTTTATTTGTTGTATTTTAGAAAAAACCATTTTATTTAACATAAAAAACTGCTACAACGCACAAAATCAATGATCAATGGCAAAGGAAGACGTAAAATAAACCACTGCGGTACGTACATTATGTAGTAAGAAAAACAAATGCACTATAGTTGTTGAAACTTTCTCTTTTTCTTTCTATCTTCACAAACTTTAAATGAAAGAGCACTCTTAGGTGTCATTATATTTCATCAACTTTCCCATATAGAATTTAAAAAATAGAAAATGAGGAGTAGTTATTTGTATAAGGGCAGTTCTCAAAAGGTGGGATCAAACACAGACTTCAACTTTGAAGCTTCAACACCAAATAACTTTCATTTTAATTAACTCTAAAATTTTTGAGGTAAATTATAATGCTGTATAGAAACAAAAATTGACATAAATTATGGAAAAAAAGCTCTTCAAATTCCCTTAAAAAATATTTTCTTTGCTAAATAGCACAATTTTGGACATACCAAAACGTTAACTGAGCAAATGTACCATTAAAAAAAATTTTTTTTTAATTATTTCCATACGTTTCAACAAAAAAAATTAAAGGCATGAATCTTACACTGAATAATTTTTTGTTAATATTTTACACAAACAACAAAAGTAAAGAAAGATTATTTACTTTGTAAACGATTTTAGAAAAAAGTAAGTTTGAAATTTGATGTATGTCCAAAAGTTACGATCTTTACAATTCTATTATTTGAGAATAAGTATATGATGTTTTCGTTTTAAAGGTACTTATCGATCCTGAGAATCAGTTTTTAATTGTTTAAAAGTGTTTTCATAAGCTTTTATGCAGTATCTTAGAAGAAAAATAATTTTTCTAAAACATACATGTGAGATGTCCAAATGGCGTTACGATCTTGACGCCGATAATTCTGTCCGTTTATTTATAATTTTTTTTATAATCCACTGTCTTCTAACATCAACAAAAAAGATTATTATGATGTTATCTTCTTTAATCCATTGGTATTTTGCATAATTAATACGTTACACATTGAACAATACATAAATTACAGTAGAAACATGGCTGCTTATGATCGAACGAAAGCCATTTTGCGCGAAAATCGCCAAGCAAACCTCCGTTGGCGACAACACAGTATACGATAAGCTAAAGGTTACCAGAGGGGATTACAGTTTGACAAATGTAGTTAATCGTCAGCTGCACCAGTTTTGGCGCCTTTATCACCTGCGCTAGCATTTTTTTTTCCCCGCCGCTTTTATTATTTTAGAATTTTTTTTTTCTCTTCTTTCTTTTAAACATAATTTAACGATCTCCAAATAGAAATACGAATTTCTTTTTTCAATAATTTTTTTTAGACATCGTTTTAATTCTTATGACATTAGAAAAAATATTCATTATTAAAACTGATGTCACTTTTTTACATTCTTTCTTAAAGCATATTTTGTTTATTTTTCCTTTAAAAATATATTATGTCGTATTTATTTGTCTCTATTTTTATTCCTTATTTGTCCCAATAAATCAAACTACAAGTTTGTATAATTATTTCCATGAAGCTTTTTTCTACCTTTCATCAATTTCTTCAAAATCATTCCAAAACTTTATTATATGTAAAGAGCAGTATGTATAGCCATTCAAGTACTTCATTAATATCCTCTTTATCATTAAATTGCAAAATTCAAAAAGTAGTAAATAAAATTTTCATTGGAAAAGTTAAAAATCAGATTAACAGTTGTCAAAAATGGTGAAACTTACATTATGATGATGTCCAAAATCCGTTACCTACAGGACAACAATGTCCAAAATGTGTTACCTACAGACTGCTAATTTAATTTGCTAATTAACAATTTTTACGAATACCTACTGTCTTTTCATGTTCATATATTGTGTTCTAGGTATGCATACTATAGAATAAAAGCAAAATTGATATCAAATTCGAAAATTTTTGAAATTGCTCAAAGTTAACTTTTTTGTTCCCACCTTTTGAGAACTGCCCATAAGCGACGTTTAGTCTAGTATGGTGTGGGAACTTCTGCTCTCAATGATGACAAAAGTATGAAGGTCCATTCATAAAAAAACCTCTATTCCCTTCGGAAAATTTTCATGTTGCGGGTGAAGAATTCGCGTTAGGAATAAAATTCTTTACCGGGGGAAAAATTCGCGTTATAGCCATTTCGCATAAGTCGGATCGCGTTGTAGCGGGAGTCGACTGTAAATTGAATTCTTTATTCAGAGGTGAATCAGACAAAATAGTTATTTGCAAAAAACTTTCCAGTTAGGATTTGTATTTGCAGAAAGCTTTTCATTTTATCTAAGTCTGGCCACAACATTTCCCATATCTGATGATAGAACATCAATTGTTGGTGTAAGATAGAAAATATGCAACTCTTGATTATATTTTGTGAATAAATATCAATTAATGTCTTCATTCAAAAAGAGATCCTACCCAGAAACTTGATTTTTAATCTAAAACCACATAGTTGAAGATAGTGAGTGCTGTTCTGGTACATGCAATCAAATAAAAGTCCAGACAGGCTTTCAAAAATCAGCTGTTTGTATAAAAATTAACCAAACTTAATGAAATTTTGAAACAAATAAATGGAAGAGACCAGGTAAAGGATTATGTTCGGAACTGTTTGATAAATTATTTGATTTAAGCCAAGGATGACACAACCTATGGCCCAGGGGCCAAAAGTGGCCTGTGAAACCCGTTGAATTGGCCTGCAGTAAATTCTTTAAAATTTAAATTCTTCTGCGGATCAGCAATTTTCCGCTTTTTGTATTTTTTCTTTTTTTTTCTGCGGTTTTTAGGTTTTAAATTTTTAAAGATGGCATATATCGGTCGTGTCATCGGTGAGACCATGTGAAACGATATAGGGACGATACGATGTCGTTTACGTCACTAATCGTCATAATGCGACGTACATACGATATCATTAAAATGCCGCGAAATCGGTATAGGAAAATATCGGTGTTAAACAATAACAACACAATATCGTTTGCTTCATCGGTACCAGGGATGAAAATATGGTGCCGCGGAATCGTGATTTTCCGCTTTTTGTATTTTTTCTATTTCACAGCCGAGGGTTTTCAAGCGATCGATTGCGATCTTCATGCCATGATTTTTACTGCCTCACATGTTCTTTCATTGTAGAAAGAAGAGCTCTGAGTGGGGAGGAGTAAAGGAGGAATGACGTAGCAATTGTCAGTGTTTATGCGTTTTCGAAATCCGATTGCATCCACTTCCATAACACTCACTCATTTCTGTCTACTATTCGATCCTACCACTTAGACCTTTATAACTTTTTGTAGACTATTATTTTCAACCCTTCTTGTATATTATTTTTTGCTAAAGACTTGTACGCTTATTGTTTTGCCACGCCCATTTCACAGTCACTTTCAAGCGGATCAGGCAAATACCCCCTCACCTCCCTTCTTCCCCGACTTTCCCATCAGGATTTTTGCTAAGGGGATTGTTCTTTCTTGGGTAGAAAGAAGGAAGCAACCTGCTGTTGAGAGTGGGGGTGCAGAGAGTGATAGTGCAATCGTTAGATGTAACTTTTGATATCTAACTGCATCCGCTTCCTTAACGCTCTCTCATTTTTATCTGCTATGCCCTTTTACTGCTTAGACATTAATGCCTTTTTGTAGACTATTATTTTCACACACACAACCCTTCTTACATACATATTTTTCTCCCGAAGACTGACAAGCCCATTCAAGCCAACATCATTTGTCAAATTTAGTTTTAATGCTTACCAGAGATATAGCTCTTGAAGATATTAATGTATTCAAATTTATTTTAATTATATTGTGCTATTTTATTATGAAATGCATGTAAATATAGGAAATTAAAGATGCTTTGACATAGTGTTTGAAGCTGTTTTATTAATTTAAAAGTAATTATTTTTATGCTAATGCATTCAAATAGTTTCTCCAAGGTTGGCAACACTGATATTGTCATTTTGTAATTATGGTGTCTAATGATTCAGCTTGTATTGAGTGTTTAGTTTTACATTATTAAGTTTTAATTTCACCTAATTTGTCGGCTGAAGAATAAAACAAATTTTTTCTATTAATATTTAAAAGACAACATAGTATCAATATAAATGTATAATTTCTTGTAAAACATTGAAAAAAAAAAAGTTGTGCGATTTTTCCTCTTTTTTGACTTTGGACTGTTTTCATCCCTGAACTTCATATGAATATGTCATTTAGCATAGCTTTTCACTGTGAAATGTTCATCAATTCTTTTTTGCTGAGGTTTATATTGTATTAATAGTTTGTATAACAGATTTTTTTTTTAACTTATAGACATAATTAAAATCATACATAAGACATAATTGCGCTTTTCAAACTTAAAATGATATTGCACTGTTTTTTTGTTTTTTATTTTTTTATTCCTATAATTTTGATTTAAAAAAAAATCACATAAGTAATTAAATTTTGATAAAAATTGTAGGGAACATTAAAAGCTAGAATTTGCCCCTTTATTAAGTCGTTGCCAGAAAAACTTGCCTCTTTGAATACAGTTGCTTATACCACTGCTTGGCAGCAGGACCCGACTAACTGAAAGTGAAGCCCTAAGCCCACAATAATTTGGAGGCCCCCTGAGTGCTCTATAGCGGAATGCAGTTGTTGATTTACAGGTTTGGGTACCATCAGAATGCATTTTTAGAGTCCTTTTGTCCATCACAGAATTATGTAAATCATTTTTCATGTGCATTTATGAATCTCCTTCGCGGCCTCTCTTAATTGTGGCAGGGAAATGTGTGTATTTTACGTATAATTGTAATGCTATGTATAATTTTTAAACTAATTTGGGGCCCTTAGGAAGGGGTGGCCCCCAGCCGAGGTTTAGTAGCCCTGCTTGGAAGCATGTGCACCTGCAAATACATTTTGTCATTAAGTTGAACAAGTCTAAAACTAGAAATAGAATTTAAATGAAGCCTTGTTTGTTTTCCACCTACCTACATCTGTTTTGAAGCACTACTACAAACATTTTAAATGAAAATTTGGCAAAAATTTATATATGATATCAATGAATTAAAGTGCATCCTCAGATATCAAAATTTTAATTAAAGGGGCTGAAAGTTTGAGGATTTGGAAGTTAGTTTTTTTAAGGGGGGTTGAGACCCCCCTTAAAAAACCCTAGTCAGGTTTTGATTTCAAGCAGAAGTGCTGAAGCTCTAGTCATCAAAACTTCTTTACCATGCTTAAAGTAATTTGAATTCTGTCTAACATGTAAAAATTTACAAAACATTAAAAAGAATTGAGCTTCACTAGCCTGCTGTGTAAATAAATCTTGCTAGTACCCCATGCCCTTTAGTGAATCTAGGAGAGAGACTAAAATACAGCCTCTCCTCTCACTTCAAAAAAAAGAGAGAAATTTGCTTGCACTAGATGAATAACATTTTGAATGGTATTTGTTCATATTCATATGTGCTGTTTGTATTAATTTATAAGACTCGATTTTTGTATTTTGTTATCAAAATAGCATATGTTTTATACACATTGAGATTTTCCCAAGTCAGCAATTATGATTGTATTCTTTTTCCTATTTATTCTTTGCACTGGACATGAAGTTACAAAAGAAAAGTAAGAGAATGGGACAAGATCATTGCCCGAAATATTTTTCTGGAACTCGTAGTAGAAGTATATCAGATCAAGTACCACTATACGTAGTAAACCACTGTAGGTGTAAGCCACTGTGTGTAGTTTAACCGCCATAGCTAGATAATGTAGATGCTCACGCCGCGCTCAGATATTTACATGGTCCTGTAATTTTATGAAACAATGGTTATCATCAAATTCTGTAGATGAATTAATGAAAAAGTTCTATCTCATGGAACTTTTTCAGAGAAACATTGCATTACTCTAAATTTTGCCAACCTACTCTGTATTGGTTTACATAACCTGCAGACTGCAGATAGTTTTGAGTTATGTGCGCAGATACTTAATATTTTTATCTTACTACTTTAACCGGTTAGATGGGGCTCTGAAGGTTTGTTGTTTGATAATAAATGTAGGAGCCTAGCAACCCCTGATCTAGCACCTCCAAAGGTATTGATTGGGAATGTAAACTTGGAGGACTTCGTGACCTCATGCATATTTAATGTGTCCCCATCACCATTAACAAACATGGAAGTTCTTAGACTGGCTGACATGGATCACAGCGTCCTGCAGTTACGAGTCCAACACCTTTCCTTTCAGGCCTTCACGACCTTAACAAGTATACACAGTGGACTCCTGACAATGTATAATGTAGTCAGGAGGATTTCTAGTATCCGACCAAGTGTAGATAACAAAAAAGCCAGCCAAGGTTCACTTCCACTTACTACCTCTCCTCCGTGATGACTGAATCTTGAAATTTACATTATTTTCATTAATTTTGCCTGTTTGCCGAGGCATGTACCCATACATGATTTAATAAATGAAAAAGACATACAAAAGATTGAATGTAAGTGAAGGTTACCGATAATAATGCTAAATTAATTTCTAGTTTATTTAAAAGTTGTCTGATTAATGTTTGACAAAAACCTTTTCATCTTTATTTGTAGGATATTTAAATAAGTTTTTTAAAATGGTTATTTTTCTTTCCAGCTTAGAAAAATGCAAAATCCGGATCGGTGGCCTAATAAGTCTTACAGAGGACAAGGTATATTTTTTTAAAAATATGTCTTTTAGGATTGTTTGATTTAAACCAATTGTTTTTTTTTTTTTTTTTCTTTTTTTATTTTATATTCAAAAAAATATTAGTAATATAACTGATATGGATTAAAAATGCATGGTTGAAAGTCAAAAGTTGATCAAAAAAAATGAAAATGTAAATAATATTAAATGTAAGTACCTATTAACAAGGGCACCCATATAGGGTCCAAGTGGGGGCTCAAGCCCCCCCCCCCCTTTAAAATTGGAACTTCCTTGCTTTCAGTACTTTTTCTTTGCAAAAATGTAAAAACATTTCTTCTCCAGCTTTTTCTTAATAATTTATTAAAAATGTCAAACTTTAATAACTTTAAGCTGTAATGAAATCGGTTTCTATGGGGAAAGTATCTGAGCCCCCCCCCCCTTAAAATTTTGCATATTGGTGCCCATGCCTATCAATTCAAGAATACCTACTCATGTTACAGATGACAGTAATTAATATTCATTGTAATATGTAATGTTCATATGTATTTTGTATCAAAACCATACATTAGTTAATACAAATATAACATAAGGTTTCAAATAATTTTTTCGTGTTTTAATCTTACACGATATTTTGTGTATATGATACTGTGTTGTTTTCCTTTCTATTTTATAGGGCACTTGTATATATATGGGATCAGTTTTGCAGTGGGCATGAATATATATTTTATTTTTAAAGCATTAAAGTGTCACATTTCATAAATGATTGTAAATATCATTATATCCCATTTAGTGTACATAAATTTTTACATAAAATGTGTTTATAAACATAAATGATGAAAGACACATTAATTTTACATCTATACATTACATTAATAATATAAGAAAATAAACAACAGTGTTTTGATGATGCAGTTATTTTTTAAGGAATTTGCCCAGATTAAAAATTGGGGTGGAGCGAAAAAAACGAAAATTTCTTTTGCGAGTTGCTTTTGTGCAAAAAAGTTGCGATTGGTGAAGACTTAGAAAACAAAACAAAAAAAAATTGAAATCAGATAATATCTTCATGTGCAACTAGGCTGAAAATTTAGAAAAATAGAAAATTTTATTTTTTTTTTACGATTTTAAAAAAAAATCTTTGTCAATGTTTTCTTTAATGCTCAAAGACGAAAAAGTTGCGATTGGTGCAGCCATGAGAAATTAAAAAGAGATTTTTAAACCGAATTACACCTTCTAATTCAGGAACAAGCCTAAAAAATCGAAAAAAAAAATAGAATTTCAGCTTTTTTCTGTGATTTTTTAAAAATAGCCCCTCTTCCTTTTTTTTTTTTTTTTTTTTGCAATAATATAGGGAAAACCCTTTTAAAAAGCACTACATCACACATAAACATTCATTTATTTCTTGATTTTGAAAGCATCTTCTAATGATGCAGAACTCCTATTTTTTACAATAATGAGCCATTTTCAGATAATATAATGCAGGGTTGGGTTTTGGACTGTCCAAAACTGGTTTAGGACAGGACAGGTGGTTTTTACTGTCCAAAACTGTCTAAAACTGTCCATTAGACAAACGGTTAAACACCACGCCCAAGTTTTGGATTGGAACGTTATTTCCGTTCAGGGTGCTGGATATTTAGGCATTGTTGAAGGCATGAGGACCCAATGCCAGCATGAAAAAGTGCTTGAACTAAGGTTTTAGTTAAAAGTTTGGTTTCCAAATGGAGACTTCATACTCATGCATGATGGTCTGCATGCTATGTCTTGAAACTGAATCTGTAACCAAAATTTTGAATGAAAAAATATATAAAAACAATTCCACAGCATGGAAACAGTCCATATATGAGCCCAATAGAGAATATTTGAACCATTGTAAAGAAATAATTAAAGAAATAGAACTTCACAAACAAGAATTGTTTGACAGAAGGAGTAATTCAAATTTGGCTCCATGATGAGGAAACACAAATTAATTGCCAAAAAGTTATAAAAATAATGCCAAGACGGATCGAATCTTTATTAAAAAAATAAGAAGATAGTCCCTCAATATTAAATGTATCAATATTTTAAAATAAAGAACTTTTTCTTTGATATAACAAGATTTTACTATAAATTTCCCAGTTATTCTAAAAATTTTCACACCTCTGTACATTTGTCCAAAATACTGTGAACTGGCCCTTTTAAAACATTAGTTATCACATTTTGCAAATGATTATAAATATCATACGTAGAGACGTACCGAGTAGCACTTTGACCGAGTACTCGGCCTTTCACTACTCGGCCGAGTACCGAGTTACCAAGTACTTGGCCGAGTTACCAAGTAATAATTATGTTTTAAGAAGAACCACCGACACAAAAATTGCCCGCATAAGAGGGGTGTCCGTTAGAGGGGTTTCACTGTATACCAATCAATTATAGTTCTAGTCCGCCAAACAATAAATAATCTTTAAAAGCAGATAAAACAAATGTGCAGGAACACTGCAGACACGTGTTTCTGCCCCCTCCCCCCTTACAAGGAACGTCTTTTTCAGTGCATAACAAGTGAGCTAAAGAACGTAAAGACATTCGACAAAAAAAAATCCGACTTTTTTCGGATGCCTTTAAATCTACGAGCTGCCATTTTGTGCATTGAAAAAGGAATTCCTTGTAATGCCAAGTTCCTGCACTGTGATTTTAACATTGTTTTATTTCTTTTTATTTTTTAAGCAAAGGTATTTTTGCATTTTTTATAACTAATTTTTGTTTGTAGCAAAAATCCTTTTTTAATATAAATATTCCAAATTTCTATACTTACCTTTTTTGCGTAATTTTTAATAAATAAGGTTTATTAACTTTGGGGACATTAAAATTAAGATTTATTCCATTGAAGCATTACGAACTTCATTATTCTCAAAATTTAAATTTGACTTATAAATTTTAATTGTAGATGATTGCAGAATATAATGCTTGCTCTTTTTTTTTTATAAATTTTAGTATCTGTCTTGGACAATATTCAATTTTTTGCAACTACTCGGTATTGGCCGAGTATCTGATCAGAATTTGGCTGAGTACCGAGTACTCGGCAAATTGGCCGAGTAGACTACGTACCGAGTAGTTACGGAGCACTTGGTACGTCTCTACTCATACGTCATACATTTTTGCATAAAATGTACATTTATACATAATTAATGAACGACACATTAATTTTTAATCTATAGGTTGTAACAGTAGTATAAGAAATTAAGCAATACTGGTTAGAAGGTTCCGATTGCTAGTTAGAGGTTTAAGGTTGGGCTACTTGAAAATATCGGATGTCTATCAAAATATCCAATATTTATCAAATTATTAATCCAATATTTATCAATTTCTGGAAGAAATTGATTTCTTCCAGAAAAAACCTAACCCTTCCTATAGCTGTAAAAAAAATATTAGTAATTAGAAAACTACGTTATTTATTTATTTTTAACTTAAAAAATTTAGACATGAGTAACTGTTGAAGTTAATAGAATTTTAATTATTTTGTTTTGTAAAGAACTACCTTATTTTTCGATGAACGCAAGTGTTCAAAAATGTACATTCCTCTGTATTTTTAAGAAACACAAAAATAATTAAATGCAATACAAAATTTGTTTTTCATTTAATTCTACAATATTGACAAATAAATTAGCTATTTACTGTAATAATACATTTTCTCTACTGAATTGAATGCACTCTATTTCTCGATAAAATCACTATTTTGTAAGTTTTCACAAAATTTTAAAGCTAAAAAACAATGTTATTGATTATTTTCCTATTTATTTTAGGTAAATCTGCTGCACAAGTGAATCTCAGTAAAAATTCTGGAAGTTTTGGAACTAGAGTTGCAAATACAGGACAATTATATACTGAAAATAAAAGCTCTTCATACACCTCTTACTATCTCAATCCTGGAAACGGAATTGATAATCAGTCATACAATGAATATTTCCCACATTCAAACTCTCAAGAGCAGCCAAAAATTGAAGAAACTAATCAAGCTATTCAACCTGCTGTTTCCAGAGACCCACGGTTACAGAAGCGCTCTGCAGATCTTGCAAAAGTGACTGTTAGTGAACCTCATAAAGTAGGAGCTCTCCTGAATCCAATATCAAACTCTCCATCCGCAGATACCTCTAATCAATCTTCATCTTCTAAGTTTGAATCTGTAAAGAGGTATAGAAACTGTGCCACTTCTGTATTTCCTCCAAGAGAAAATTCAGTTTCAAGAAATAGTTCTTTGTCAACCAGATTTTCATCACCTAGGGGTGTTCTTAAAAACAGTCCACCGAAACCCCGTTTCTTTCAACTTCCTCCAGCTAAATTTCCTCGATATAATACAGACTGGAAAAGAGGTTCTTCAGCTAATAGGAAAAGTTATAATCAGGAAGTATTTAAAGGCACTTCATTTAATAGTTCACCTCCCATTAAAAGCCAACCTCCTGAAATATCTTTCAAGGATAATGAGTTGTCCAAACACGAGCTTACTTCTTCTGCACAGTTGTCAAAAGAGTCATCATGCTCTAAATTTAAACCTGCTCCATCAACAGACAAAAGTGTTGAAAATCTTATAAATAAACTGTTTACTGATGAACAGCGAAAACAGTTTTTAGTATCAAAAGAAAAGGACACATCTGTTAAAACTAAAAATGTACAAAATAAGAAACTTAGCTTACCGCAGAAAGTTTTAAAGAAAAAGTTATCTTCTAGTGCCTTTGTTAAATCCAAACAGAAAAAAAAAAGTGCTCATCAAAAAGATACAGGCTGTAGCGATACAGATAATAAAACTGAACCTAATGACCAAGCGAAAAGCAGTGAAGAATCACTGCCAATGACTTTATTAGCTGATTCTTTGTCTGATGTTGCTGCTAACTTCCTGGATATATTAGCAACTTCAGATTCACCAGAAAGTTCCTCAGTTAGTACAAACGAATGTGCTGTTAAACATGACACTGTTTTACCAGATGAAGAAAAAATGGTATCCAAAGCCATAATTCCAGAGGTGGATGTTCAAAGTTCTGTGTCAAGGAACACAATAAGTGATGATAGTACTTTATTAGAATCGGACTGTGACTCGAAAAATACCTCAAGTGAAAAAATTAAAGAAATAAATTTCGTTCACCCTGTTACTGTTACTGAAAAGGTTGAAAATGATGACATACTCATTGATAGTAAAAGTTGTTACAATGAAAGATCAATTGATACTGATATTAATGAAGTAGTATGCAGTAATGAAAAAATTGAAGATCATGTTTCCAATGAAGTAGTATGTGGTAATGACATAATTGAAGATCCTGTACCTAATGAAGTAGTATGTGGTAATGACATAATTGAAGATCCTGTACCTAATGAAGTAGTATATGGAAATGAAATAATTGAAGATCCTATATCCAATGAAGTAGTTTGTGGAAATGAAATAATTGAAGATCCTATATCTAATGAAGTAGTATGTAGTTATGAAAAAAATGAAGATCCTGAATCTAATGAAGTAGTATGTGGTAATGAAATAACTGAAAATCCTTTACCTAATGAAGTAGCATGCAGTAATGAAAAAATTGAATATCATGTTTCCAATGAAGTAGTATGTGGTAATGACATAATTGAAGATCCTGTACCTAATGAAGTAGTTTGTGGAAATGAAATAATTGAAGATCCTATATCTAATGAAGTAGTATTTAGTTACGAAAAAAATGAAGATCCTGAATCTAATGAAGTAGTATGTGGTAATGAAATAAGTGAAAATCCTTTACCTAATGAAGTAGTATGTGGTAATGAAATAAGTGAAGATCCTTTATCCAATGAAGTAGTATGCAGTAGTGAAACAATTGGAGATTCTGTATCAATTTCTCTAAATGAGGTTGAAATCAACAATTCTTCTGATGGTGAACCACAAAATAATTCTGGCATTACTACGGAAAGCATTGTGTTAGAGACTGCTTCTGAACTTCCAGAAACTGAAACAGAACAAATTATAATCGATGACAATTCTGAGTACTGTATAGTTGAAGGTGATTTAGATGAGCAAGATCTTATGAATGCAGAATTCATTCTCATAATGGATGAAAATAATGTTCCCCAACTGCATAGAATTTCCATTCCTGAAAATGGAGTTGGAGAATTAGAGTTTACAACTGTTGTTGACGCTTCAGGGAATAATCTAACTATTGAACATATGACAGTGAATGAAAGTTTGGTTATTAATGAATTAAGTGAACATGCCACAGTTCAGGAGCATTTTGTATTGGAAAACAATTCTGCTGTGGAAGCTGTCAGTTTGCCTTCTGATGAGTTACCTACTCATTCAGATTTTCCAGAAAATGTTCAAACCGAACAGCATTCGGTTGAGAGCTTTACTAATACAAATATTTGTGAACATTCGCAAATTGAAGAGTATTGCACAGAATCTACAAATAATGTAAAAGAGCCACTTATTCCTGAAAGTTTAACTGATGCTGAAATGTTTGACAGTATGCCAACTGAGAAACAGTACACAGATTCTGCTAACAATTCAGATGTATTATTGCCTGAGAGTTTCACTAATGATGGTGTATGTGAAGGTGTACAAGTTGAACAAAACCATACAGATAGTAGTGTTAATTCAAAAGGATCATTACTTCCTGAGAATTTAACAAATGAGGATATTTGTGAAAGCTTAAACAAAATTTTCAGTGAAAATATTCCTTTGGATAAAAATCTAAATGCTTCTAATTCTAAAAATATTTCTGATGTTTGTGAAGAGTTATGCTTTAATTTAGAACCTGATCAAGTTCCTTCCTCCCTTGTAGATGTAAAATTAGTTTCAGAGAGTCTTGATATAAAAACTAACACAAATCAAAACTCGGAAATCTTAATTCTTAATTCTGACATATCTATTGAAAGTGAAAAAAATTTAAAAGAAGCTTCTAATGGAACAGTATCAGCTGTTGAGATAGGTTTTCAAGAGCCTCTTAATTCTGAAATTGAAACTATTAATGATGTTCATTCAGATAAATTGGTTGAATTCTCTAATAATAGTAATATTGCTGTGGATCAAAATATACTTGACAAAAATGCCAACGCTTGTAGTGAAACCATCAACGAAATAAACAATGAAATAAATATTAATAAGTGTGATTTGCTAAATAATATAAAAAATAAATTTTCGTTGCATGAAGAAGGAAACCAAATTTCTCCTTCCAAAGCAAAGAAAACTTTTCAGTCATCATCATTGAAAATTTCAAGCGCAAATAATAACATCAGTAATCAGAATATCATTGAAATTGCAGATAATAACAAAATTATTTCTGCCGAGAAAAGTACTACAGAATTATCCACTGCCGAAACTAAATCTAATAATATTATTTCGCAAGGTCAGGAAAAATTTAGATTGGCTAGTGAACTAATGTTTCGGAAATCTGGAGAAGTCCTAAATGTAACTTATAAACCACTTATTGGAGTATCTAAAAAGACTTTTGCTACTCCTATTAAAGTACATGAAACTTCTAAAACAAATCTTGACTCTTCAGGAGATCGAACACTAAAAACTTCAAACAGCAATATATCTAAAAAGACTGTTGTTACTCCTATTAAAATGAGTGGAACTTCTAAAAAAAATCTTGACTCTGCAAATGAGGGAACTCTCAAAAATTCTGACAGCAATATATTGGGTGAATATACTATTAACACATCAAGTTCTGATTCAGAAAAAGAAAGCTCTAAAACTTCTTTGTTGAATAATAGTTTCCAAAAATTTGACGAAAGAAATCAAAATCATAAACGAAAAGCTGAAGATTCACCAGCATTTTTGGGGAAAGTGGCAAAGAAAAGCGTTCCTCAAAGTACTGTGAACCAAAGTCCTACTCAGTTTAGTGGTACTTCGCCATCAAATAGCTGTACAGTAGCTTTGAAAACATTCAAAAGGCCATTCACTGCTGCTAAGAAATCTTTTGTAGAATCTCGAGAGAAAGTGACCAAGAACGTTGCGCTGAAATCTGTTGTAAAAAAGCCTAGTTTTCCTAAAGCTTCCTGTAAATCACTCATTAAAAATCATCAAGCAAAGAAGACTGCAGGATCTAATATACTGAGTGAGTATTTATATTTATACATATGACTAGAAAAGTTATTGTTAAATTGAGGAGCATATGCATTCAATGCACTTAAATCCAGGTGAGTGAAATATATCATTAAATTGAGGAAATCATTTAATCGAAGTTATACTGCATATATTATTTATATTAGAGATGGAATGAAGTTTCGACCTGGTTGAGGCAAAATCATTAGCTGTGATTCGGCTACTTCGGCCTGGAAAAATTTGTGTTGCAAATTTTATTTTACAATTATTATTATAATAAGATATTGTCCTTCAAATTCAAAATTGAAGGAGTGAGAAGCAAAGCGATGTAGGTGGACATTTTAGTAAGTTTTTAGTAAAACGTGTCCTAGATAAGGTCCTAGGTTGGGTTTCATTGAAAAGCTTTTATAAATCCTGATGTATGATAGCACCAACTAGGCCTAAGTACTATTTCTTGCCTCAAGGCACAGGAGAGGTTCATCTACTGTTTGTACTGGTTATCTCCAAAGTTTTAATTTTGCCACCTACATTCCTTTGCTGCTCACTGCCTCAATTGTACCTTATGATAAATCATAGCAGAAATGTATATTAATTTTAAAATTTTCGTGTATTGAGTGCTTGGAGCCAGAATTCATTCATCAATTAATAAAATGTTTATTAACAATATATTCTATTGCAAGTTATGTTATATTTAGTTTAAAATTTTATTTAAAAACTTAAGTTTAAAATGAAGCTATATGAATATGTTGCATTAAACACTCTCCAAATATTTCTAGCTTTGAAAGTTATAACAATAGTGATGTTATGTATATCTTCATTAAAAAAATGAATGGGCATACCTCACTTTTAAGCATTTTGTGGAAAACCTATTTAAAGATTTAAAGTTTGCTGTATCACATGAGAACTGCCACCAGTGTGAGGGCCTTTAACTTTTCTTCTATTTACTGTAGAGATACAACCATTAGTCATATTATAAAATCGGCTTTGGACATTTCTGTGGTTGTCATAACTCATTTTTCGACTTTTTTGAGATATGCCCACTCATCTTTTTAGCAACAATATGTACAAGGGCAGATATGCAACTAATGGGCATCCCTAAGTATTTTTTTAATTATATTTTATTTAATAGTTATAGGTACAATATTTCAGTTTTTTAAATAGTTGCATTAATCTGTCTACATATTTTAACTTATTTTGTATTTGTTGATCAAGATTATTAACAATAAACCAGGATTGTAAAACACTTGGATAATTGTCAATACATTAATTAAAGTTGCATTTTAATTTTATTAAAATAATGAGAAAATCCAGCATGAAAAATTTTGTGGAGTGAGATTTCAAACATATTTTTTTTCTGTGTGTGTTTTCAGATCCTGATGAAGTGGGAGCTGGTCTCAATCAACAGATAGCAAATATAATGCAACAAGGATACACCCTAGTCAGTCGGACAGGCCAAAAAATTATTGTTATGCCTTCTGATGTTCAATTTAAAATTGTCCCAAATGGTATGTTCTGTGTTGCATGCTTTAAAAAAAAAGTGTTGTCAGATTATGTCAGTAGTTATTAATATTGGTTGTTCCAGCATTATTAAACTGCAATTCCAGCATTATTTTACATATCATTAATAACTTGCTAGAGTACTGATATTTTAAATTCTATTAGATTCTACTAGATAGATGACAGAGTATTTTGTAAATCTAGTATAGAACAGATCCTTTTATCTGAGATCCAGAATACTGGGAACTTTTTGCTCGATTTTCCCGCAATTTTTAAGTATTTGCATTTTTGGCAATTTTTTAAAAAGTGAGCATTTTTTCGAAATATCGTGAAGAATATAAACGATTTCTTTACAAATATAGTGTTACTCTCGTATAACTTGGGTAATTTTTGTGTAAAAATGAACAGTTAAGGACATAGTGACTCTCGTAATGACTCTTTAACGTAGTTAAGGAGTCATTTGACACACACAGCAAAATTTCCGAAATATTTTCCCGAAGGAAGACAATCAAAAATTCGACTTTTCTCTTACTTTATTCCAATTTAAAACTAAAGAAATCAGTACTGAAGCATTCTAATGCTATTTTTTGTTTAATGGCGGTAATTAGAACCTTTTAAAGGGGAAAAGTGGTTACGCGAAAAGTGCTGAATGCCAGATTCTCGAATTCTGATAGTTGATACAGCGGAGCCTAGAAATTGTTAAACCAAGGACTGTAATAAAGCTGCAACAACTTAAAAAGCAAATTTCTATCTATGTTAATTCAATGCAACTATTAAAAACTATTGAATTACAAAAGCAAAAACTCTACAAAAATAAAAAGTTCCAAAAAAGCTTTGTGAGCATAATTTGTTTTCGAGAAAAGTGTACATAATATTTGTATAAGTTGATGAAGAAAAAACCGAAGTACCTCATAGGTGATTTTAAAATGTATGTTTTTATTCTTCTTTTAAGCCAATTATAGTATTTTTCCACCGACTCATTTATCCAAAAAAATAAATAAGTAACTGTGAGCCATTAATGATGATAAACAAAATTGGGTGAAATACAAAGTAAAATTGCGTACCAACGTTTAAAGAATGCATTTTGTTTTTGTATAGAATTGCTTACATTATCTCTGCCATTTGTATTGTTGTTACATTAAAGTGTACGTAGAACTGCCCTTTGGGGTATAGTAGCTACCTTAGATTGGTTCAAAAATGCAGGTAAAAAAAAGTTTCTCCTAGATGCTGGGACACCCCTCAATATTTTTAGACTTATGGATAGTAATATACTGTAGGAATTTTAGTTTCCTATTTCTATTGAAAGAAGGTGCTCAACCCCCTCCCAAAACTTCATAAGTATCGGGAGAGGGGTTAAAAAATACATTGAACTGTAAAAACAATGTACATATTATCCAGTGGCTTATCAAAATCACCTTCATTCTGAAGATATGTGATTTTATATAGCGGCTGATTTTATCAACTAGCTCACTTAAAAACAAAACGTTTTTGAATTTAAATACTCTAAAAACTAAATGAATTACTTCATTTAATTTTGTTTTAAGTGTTTCAAAATACGGTTCACATATTTTAAATAGCACAAGGTACCTTTTTTTAATAATATTTACACAAGGGATCCAAACAACAGTATGCCAATATTTTAACAGAATTAAAGAGTAAAGATTCATCAACATTGATTGAGAGTTTACAAAATATTTTGTAATTGTAACTTTCAGCATTATATTTTCCTCTCTCCTTTTAAGTGCATCAAATAGTATCAAGCGCTATTATGAGTATTAAGGAGAGAAAATTTGGCATTGAGATTTCATCATCTTCTGAGACCTTTTCCTTGACTTCTTGGTGCTTATTTATCAAATTTTTGCGTATAAGGGGCCATTCATTAATTACCTTAGGGTTCCAAGGGGGAGGGGGTTTGGAAGAATCTACATATCCTGATTTGGGGGGGGGGATCAAACTCATTCTTACATAATATTTTCCAAGTTTTTTTTTTTTTAATTAGAAATTGCACAGTCAAGTGCAAGATATTTCAGTTGCGCCTGGAAGGTAAAAACGTGTTAGGATGAGTTTTTTTTTTTTTTTTTTTTTACAAAGAATGAATAGTGTACAGTGAAAAAAAAAGCATTGCACTATGTATGGCATGTTTTATTTTTAATTAGTATTGTAACATATACAAAAATATGTTAGAAAAACATTCAGTCTAAATTCCAACTTTTTAGTAAACATTTCTTTACAGAACAACAATTTAATTCAATAATAGTGAATTTAGTAACAATTCCAGTGATGTAAGATTCGTTATTTTATTTTTTTGAAAAACAAAATGGAATGTTATACAAGAATAAGGGGGATGTGTTTGAAAAATCTTACGTACCCTTGCATGGGGGACCGGGAGGTGGGTCAAAAATTGCCAAAAACATCCTTATGTAATTAATAAAAAGCCCCTAATGTCTAAAGTTTGATTTTTTTGAATATTGCAATGATTCTTCTCCTCTAGACTTCATTTCAAATACGGCTGATTTTATAATCCAGTGATTTTATTAGTGGCAGGTACTGTGTAATATACACTAGTAATGTGCATATACATTGCAATAAAATAATTATGTATAAAAAAATAGCTGATGAAATTAAATGTTTCTAAATTTATATCATTTTTTATGCTATGGCTAATGTTAAATTAATGGGCCATTGAGCGCCCTCTAAAAATCTGAGTAAGAAGCTAAAACTTTTACAGCATAATACTATTAGTAATACAGTAAAACCTCTCTATTATGGACACCTACGGGGACATAAATATTGTCCGGTTTAAAGGGGTGTCCGCTTTCCCGAGGGACACTTAAAAAAATAAAAAACGAGTTTTTAAATAGCCTACTTATTACAAAATAATTAATAGCACTTCTTAAAATTAAACTTATTCTGAGATCAAAAGTTATATGCTTGTAATTACAGAAAAGTAACAAAATGTAATAAGTGTTACATATGCTTCAATTCAAGGTTTTCAAGAAATAAACTACTTTAAATCATGCCCAGAGAAAATACAAAAACATACCTATGTCATTTTCGTGAAAAAAGATGTAATTGAAGTTTTTTTTGAGTAGTTTTTGCTCATCATATCTTCATGATAAATTTTAAGTTCTTGCGTTAATTTTACCCCTACTTCATCATTTCTTTCGGTGTAAAAATGTCTTAGTTGATCAATGTATATTTGAGCATCACGTAAGCTTCTAATTTTCGTTTCTTGAGGAGATACTTCCACCACTATCTAAGGATCGTCGTCTTCTCCTTCACTTTCGTTTCCTTATGTGTTATGCTTTCCACTATCTCCTCCATTTCTAAGGAATTGATTTCACATTCAACATCACCATCAATTTCAGCGAATTCATTGCCAATTAAAACATTTTCACCACTGAGGCGTATTAATTTTGTTAAATCATTAACGGGTTCTTCGTCATTTACTGTTCCTTCTTCAGCAACAGGTAGACCTTTTTTGAACCCAGCTTTTAGAAAACAGCTGGTAATTGTAGTCGCCTTGACTTTTTGCCACGCTGCATTTAT
The DNA here is from genome assembly GCF_026930045.1 of Uloborus diversus. Classification (NCBI taxonomy): domain Eukaryota; kingdom Metazoa; phylum Arthropoda; class Arachnida; order Araneae; family Uloboridae; genus Uloborus; species Uloborus diversus. The sequence goes on along the minus strand of NC_072735.1, from coordinate 38,646,706 downwards.
CCATGAAGATGCCTGTAAGACATCGATTTTTACGGAACTTGCACTACATTTTCCTCCATCTAAACCTGAAACGATGTGCTTTAAAATTAATTGTCGATAAAACACTTTGAAGTTTTTTATGACACCTTGATCCAAAGGTTGGCAGACAGACGTAACATTTGGAGGGAAAAAAACAATATTTACATTGCTCAGTTTCACATTTGGATGAGAGGTCGCATTGTCCAGAAAAAAAAGAACTTTGCGCTTCTGACGTTTCATTTTTTTTATTTAGTTCCATTAGCTGTTCAGTCATTAAATCCATGTTCATCCAGGCTTTTCTGTTCGCTTTCCATTGAAAGCCAAGTTTTTGCGGATTCATACCTTTAAAGCATCTTGGCTTTGCCGCTTTTCCAATAATTAAGGGTTGCTCTTTAACACCATCCATACTAGAGCACAATAAGACCGTTAAACGCTCTTTTGACATTTTGCCACCATGACATTTTTCACCTTTAAAGCACATGGTTTTTTCAGGTAATGTACGGTAAAAAAGCCCTGTTTCATCGGCATTTAAAATATTTTCGGGATCATAGTCTTTAATTATGGATGACAGTTTCTCGACCCATTCATTTACCGTTTCTGGATTTACAGTAGCGGAATCTCCACTTATTGCATTAAAAGAAACAGAATGTCTCTTCCGAAATCTTTCAAGCCATCCATTCGAGGCTTTAAAATCCTTCACTCCAAGCTCTGCGCAGCTTCTAGTGCTTTTGTTTGCAGCATTGGTCCTGACACGGGAACTTGATTGCTTTGCACTTGGCAAAACCATTCGAACACGCATTTATCAATTTGATATGAAGGTCCCTTTTCAGATGACATTCTGTACTGCTTGCTGTTTCCATTCTCGCACCAAGCTTTCATTAACTTTTCTCTACTTTTTACAATTTCTGCCACTTGTGTTTCCCTACGTTAAAATGCTCTGCTAATTTTCGAACACCACATTTTTCGCTTTTGTGATATTCGAGCACCTCAATTTTTTCTTTTAAAGTCAAAGCTTTGCGAGACATTTTTTCCAACGTCGATTCGAATAAGGACACACTCAACTACAGGGTCAAACGCAAAACTTATTCCAAAAACTCTTAAAATGAAATAATCCTTCCAAGGAAGCTGCTCCACCTCCCCTTTTTCTGGCAACGATCCCCCATTATTCCGATCCACAAATTTTCAGCTTTCTTTTCCCTTTAAAATAAACTCAATAACTGGAATTAAGAACGCATCACTTCTCACCATCGTCCCCGTCCATTAAAAGGCGCCGATGAAGAACAGCAAAGGCCGCAGTAATAAACTTAAAAAGATATCTTTCTCTTTTTTTTCCCCCATTGTAATTTTATGCAACAGACATATAATTTGAAGATCCAGCAATGCTTCTAAAACGTCAATATAAAAGTCTATAAAAAGTCATTATTTGGGGGAGGGGGTATGAACCATATTAGTGCTACCTAGCTTAGCTCTCATGGAAACTCTAGCTCAGGGAAACTTAATATTCCTCTGAAAGCTGAAAATATTTGTCCCCTTGTAAATCTGTGTGCTGAACAATATCTAGGGAATTTGCGATCCGATATTTCCAAAACTTTTGGGTTGCTGTTTCCGAAAATGTGATCTGGCAACATGGGAAAACTGAAAAACTGTATTAAAAAAAATAAATCTATATATATGTATATAAATGAATGTTTGTCTGTATGTCACCCATGAACTCAAAAACTACCCTGCAGATTTGGCTGAAACTTTCACCGTTTGTTATTTTTGGTACTGGGAATGTTTATAGACCAGTTCGAAAAAAATCCGATCGATAGTTCCTTTTTTATTCCAATTTAAGTCACAATCCATTGGATAAATACGAATAAAATTATCGGCTGCAGAAATTAATTCGTGTGAAAGATCTCATTGATAAGAAGTTAGCTGTTGCCATTTTTCTTGAGTTTGAACAAATAAATTCTTTCTTTATTGTTTTATGGCTTTTCATGCAACGGGGGGATTTAAAACTTTTTCTATTTGATATTTTTAGCGATTGATTGATCTTGCAAACTGCGTGAGTACAAAATTTGAGTATAGTCATGGTTTCACTTGCTACCTGGACCGATTATTATGAAAATTGCTATATATATGTATTTTTCCACGGAGAAGGTTCATAATATGCTCATTGAAGCCACTCGCCACCAGGTGGCACTGCAGAGTAGCAACTTCTGCCCCGTTCAACCGATTGTCATGAAAATCAGTATAATGATGTATTTTTTTGTTGGCATAGCAACGTGTGTCGGGTACAGCTAGTAAATAAATAAATAAAACTTCTCTTTTTTTTTCAGTGAGTTTTGGATGCTTATTTGAAGAGTTTTTATGGGGAGGTTGGGAGGGAGGTCGAGCTTGCAAAAATTTCACACTGTCTTCAGAAAATTTTACTGGAGCTCACTTGCACCCCTGAAAAATACATAAGTTGGTGCTAGTGAACATTGACATTTTGAAAATATAAATGCCTAATTTTAATTTGAAGTAAAGTGTATGTAAGCAATTTTATCCACTTTTAAACTTTTTTTTAAAAAATGAATGAGAAATACCTTTCTTTTATGTATTTTCCAAAATGAACTGATAGGTGTTTGGAGGGAAATACTTAACTGAGATCACTTATCCTGATTTTCTAAAATGGAGGTACATTTTGTATGAAATTATTTTCTTTGAATACTGGCATCTGAGAGAATTGAAAACAGTGACATCTGAAATTTAAAAATAAAAAAGATGCAAATTTAAAAATGCATAAACTTGGCAATGAGTGATGGAATACAGTGAAGCCTGTGTAAGTTGACCACCTGTGGTGCACTACTTTAGTGGTCAACTTACAGAGGTTGATCTATATAATAAAGGCTAATTCCCTGCCTGAAAAAAGTTGTCAGTTTGGACAGGTGGTCAACTTCACAGGTTTTACTGTACTTCCTTGAGTTTCTGCGCTTTTATTTGTTTCTTTCTAACCTTGTGATTCCTTGTTTGAACTCTGAACAATGGGTTTCGTATGCGTTTTCAATTTTTGATATTTGCTGGCTTTTTATTTTTATTATATTTTTCTTTTTAAATGCTCATTGCCCCCCTATTTCTTCTCAGGAATTGGTCTCTCCAGGTTGGGAATCACTAACTTAGAATATTTACTATATTCACTGAACTGCGAATATTTTGAGACTCTTCTCCTTCCTTTAAATTTACTTGCTTCAGAATTTGCATCATTAATAATTATTTCTTGTAGGATTTGTCAAATTAATTTTTATTTACAATAGAATTTTTAGGTACCATTGATGAGTTAGTATCGGAAGAAGATACAAGAAGTTCTTTAGCTGAAATTTGTTCCCCTGTGAAGGTATGTATTTGTACTTAGTTGTTTTAATTGCTCATTTTTTTAAATTATTTGTGTAGCACATTATAGCTGCTAACTCTCCCGATTTGTTCAAAAGAATCCCAAACTCCCCCACAAAGTAAATATATCAATAATTTTCATCAAAACAACAAAATTTCCTAAAAAGGGATTTTGCAGTGATAAGAACTTTAGGAAAATCCCTACCGTTAAACGATCACGATCCCAAAAACCCTTTTTTGCACTCCATTATGAAAATTGTTTGTGTCCTATTCTTTTTGAAGGATGTTCATTTCATTTTACTTCTTTCAAAAACATTTACTTTTCAAAAAAGGTGGCAGAATGTTCCTTTTTTTTTTTTTCCCCCTAAGCTTCCAAAATTTTTACCTGCTGTAAAGAATATTTATTGCCACTTGTCAGAGAAAATAAACTCATACCTATTTTAAATCATTTTTTTAACTTCCATTGTTATCCAATCATTTATTGTAAAAGGTAACAATCATAAAAATTTGTAGGACACCCTTCTAAAGAAGTAAAACTGATTTGTTATGCTGTCTAATGCATCATCAAGTTCAATAAAAACACTAGGTGGATTTTGTGGTTAATAGGAACATATTTTTTGCAACAAAATCTGATTCCATCAGCTTGTGAATTTAAAAAAAAAAAAAAATCAAAAAACTGAATGACACCTTTATTGTATGTCAACTTCAGGGACGCAAAATATGTCAGAACACCGGAACTAGGTTCAGGGGTGTTACAGGAATTTTTCACATTTTAAAATTGTTATTCAGTGATTTTCCATCTGATATTTAGATGCCATGCAGGTACATCTTAATCAACCTGCAACCTGAGTTTTCAATTTAAGAACTTATAAAATTGTTCTTACCTCTTTTAAAACCTGTTAAGGATTAATCAGTCTACGTTCAGAGTCATTTTTCTTTAAAAAATCAAATATTGAGTAACTGCATTTTTTATTTATTTTTTTTTTAAATTAAAGAATGATTAAAAGTAGGGAACAAAAAAGTAATAATTTTCTTACAAAATTTGAACAAAAAATAGGCTAATTTTACAGTTTATGCCAAAAATTCTATACTTATTTCAACCCAATATTTTTGAAAATCTTTTTCAATGCTTCACAATTTTTCACATTTAAATACCTGTACAATTTTTAATCATTGACTTAGATCTTAAATTTTAGTTCAAAACTTAGATAGCAATCTGAAAAACATTATTTGAAAAAATCTGGTTAATAGGTATAAAACTTTTCAAGTTGTGAGATCTGTTGCAAATGAAAACATTGAAAAACGTTTTTCAGGAAATCCATATATAAAGATTTTCTAATGTTAATATTAGTGTTTTAGGCAATTTATGAGGCTGAAATCTCCATGTCAGTAGCTTATATATATATTCTTTGACTACACTTGTCAATATGTTTACTTTTTCTTTAACTTTTCTTTTTTCCTGGTCTTTGGGGCTTTTAAATTCAACTTTCGGTTCTTATGATATCACTTCCTGTGAGCTTAATTGGCTATAACTTCTAATGATTGTAAAAACAAAAATGAAACATTTTTGAAAAACTAAAAATATATTCTTTAAAAAAATATTGTAAAATGAAACAAAAAACTATGTTTTTTACAAAAATGATCATTTTTGGGCAAGCCATTAAGTTTTTTAATTTTTGTACATTATCTTTTTATGTAAGAAGTTAGACTGCCTGCATTCATTGTACATATCAAACCTTCTTGTGTTAAATAATATATAAGAATACTAAGTTTCTTCATGCATATAACTTCTTAAATATATTATGAGGGAAATACTGTTTCGGAAGTTTTGGGCAAAGGTTTGTTTTGGAAAAATTTTAAGCTTGAACAAATTTCTGCACCCCTGCTTTTAAGTAGTTTTTAACCGCAACCTTATTTATACAAGATTCAACTTACTTGTACTTGTGACTTAAAAAATATTTTCATTCCGTCCTACCACCCCCTCCCTTTTTTTGCCTGCATATGTGATGTTTTTCTTAACATATATTTTGCAGGAGATCATGAAATTCAAATCATCTTGCAGCTGTGCAGCAGAAGAAATTCCATGTATATGTAATAATGAAAAACTACAAGAAACCTGTGAAGCAGAAGACACTATTGATGAAAAGGTTCGTTCATTTTAAATAGTTGGTTTAAATCATGACCATTGTCGGAAATCATTTTCAGGAAGGTTCCTTTCATTTCCTTCTCACACACTGGGTTTCCAAAATCAGATTTCTGTTGCAATTTCCTAAAATATAATGATATCCACCTCGATGATAGGGCATTTGTGGAAAGTATTTTTTTAATGTATTTTTTTTTTAAATCAACAAAAAAGAGGAAAATTATTTAAATTTTAACCCATGTGTAGTCGTGTCTCTTTATATTGCGTTAGTTCTTGCTTTTCGTTCTTTTCCCAGTCCTCGCAATTTGTGAGACAAAATAGAATTTTGAATAATTTTCTCTAGGGTTTGCTTCAGCTAATGGAATAAGATAACATTTATTATACAAAAATATGAAATGAAGAACAATATTTACAGAATACGCTGAAAGAAAGATACTGTCGGGGGACTTGACTAGGTTGTCACGCTATTGGTCTAAATGACCGAAAGCTATGCAACCTTGAATTGCCAAAAGAAAATTTCAGAATTACGTGTGAGTTGGAGGTTATTAAAGGTCAGCTACACAGATGGGCCCTATTATCAAGCTAAGGGATGGTGAGATAGAGCAAAATATATAACAACGGGCAGGAAAAAGACCAATATGCTACTACTTAAGGGTTAATAGTAAATGAAACCTTCATGTTTGATTTCGGGAGGTATTTGATTGCCTGAAACCCCTTCTGCCGGTTTCCTTGTTTCAAATGCGTGTTTTTTCTTTTCAAAAAAAGTTTGCTTCTAAAAGCCAGGGGTTCTCAAACTGGATACAGCAACACCCTGGGGTGCTATAGGAATAGGCGAGGGGTTCCATGAGGTGTCAATGGTATCAATATATGTGTGTGTATCAGAGATCAAGTAGCATGCCATGAGAAAATTCTAATTCTTGAAGGAGTTCCACAAGTTGGAAATGTATGGGAACCTCTGTTATAAGCTATGATGCGAGTACACTTTGCCGTAAAAAAGAAAGAAAGAATAGAAAAAAAATCTGAAAGTTTCTTTCTCAACATTTTGTAAATATGTTTTATTGAAGCAAAATACAATAGCCTGATAGGTCCTAGAAATACATTGCAATGTTTTAGAGATAATGAGTCTTGTATGTTGCCAAGCTTTGACTTATTCATGAAAGACTCTTGAGCAGTCAGTTCACTGGCAAGCCTGGCAACTCAAGTAAGGGTAGTTGAATGTCCCAATCAATCTTACCGACAAATGAATGTCCAAGACAAAAATTAATCTATTGAAAAATTTTTCATTTCTATTTTGTAATCTTATTTACGGTATATTTTCATGTATGCGAACGAAAATGGGAGAACTTTACTGCAGTAAAACCTTGTTCTTAACCAATGCAAAGATAAATTAATCTTAACACATCTACTACATTACATTTGTTATTTAATTTTAACACATCTGTTGAATTTTTCACATTTCTCTATTCATTTTTTTAAACTCTGGATGATATCTGATTGTGTGAGAAGTAATGGGTGAAATATTCTTCAACTTCTAAATTCCTCTGTGTGAAGAGGTTTGAAAGTGTAATCATATATGTACTTAGGGTATTATAACTTGGGTTGCAAATATTAAAAGTATATAGATTTTTTTTTTTTTTTTCACGTTTGTTATTTTTAAGAAAACTGCATAGTTTTTGTAAATAATTTTATTCTTGAAAAAGATGTTGGAACTCTTCCTAAATGTTACAAAATAAAGGAAGAAAAAATGAACTACCCACATGTATTGAATATTTTAGGATTTTAAATCTATTTCTAGCTGAATTGAATCAAACTTATACTAATTACAAAAATTTGTAACTATATCCAATTCTATTGTATTTATTATATGATTTTTTTTAGCATTTAACTCATAGATATTCAAATTAGAAAATATCTAAATTTCTCAGAAAAATAAAATATTCTTCCTTGGAGTATAAAGTTGATTTAGCTATATTTATTAAGCCAGTTTTTTTTTTTTTATTGATTTATTTTTTATGAACATTTTAAACTTATAAATAGTCAGTCTAATAACACAGTCTAATATGTCACATAGAGTACATGAACTTCATACAGCAACTGCTCTCGGGGGCAGTCTGTAACTCCTAGAGAGCGTGTCCTCAGGTGGCGGATAGGGGAATGCCTCCATAGGTTTTCCTTTGGGTGGTAGGAGGGAAATAAAATACCTCCCGCGGACCAATAGGCAGAAGTCCAACCTCTCAAGGCTCTGGTAATCCCCTCTTCTATGAATTGTGCAATGTCATCTAGTCATATAAGACTCATCGATCAACAAGTGAAAAGAAACTCCATTCAAGATTTGAACTGTGACAGAGCCATATCAACCATTATAACCAGACTTAGGACAAATCACTTAAATGGGATGAGGATTTCTGCGGATTGACAGCGTAGTTACACCAACTTTTGTCCTCATTCCCCAGATGACATCCCACTGTCTCGTCAACACATCTTCAGTTGTCCAGCAATCCAGGCCAAACTTTTTAATATCGGCTTAGAAGACCCAGTGAACCTTCTCTATACAGATAAGGCTGTCGAAGTTGCAAAGGCTGTCCACGCCACAGCTTCGGAGCCATATAAATCGCACATTATCATAGACACGACATCATCATCATCAATCTTAGTATTCCTTTGTATTTAAGGGAAACCTTTTTTCCTTTTTTTTTAAATTTTTTTTTATTTTTATTTATTTATTTATTTATTTATTTTTTTAAGCTTTTTGTATGGTTTTTGTTTTTATTTAAACTTAAATGCTGCAACCAGTTAAATTTATTTAGAGTCAAAATTAAAGCATAAAAATTCATGTTAAGGCATGACTATATTTCTTAACTGATTGAATTCAATGAAACCCTTGAAATATAGAAAACCCTTAAGACGTATCATTTTCTTTTACTTGTGTATAGAAAGTCATTGTTTGATTGAAAAAAATATTTCTTTTCTTCATCTAGGTTGTTTTATGCACCAATAATGTTTCAAAGCAGTATTTACTAACTCCGTCATCTGAAATAAGGCACCGTGCTTATTGTGATATTCATTTTTGGAGACTTCGCCAGCATCATTGTTGCCCAAAATGTGGCATTTTTTGTACTCAGGTATGTATAAAATAGATAAAATACACACAAAAATAGCTTCGTGGCTCGAATTTAAAGAATATGAATGATTATCACTTCGATGTTTATTTCTATTTTAGGGCAAATTTTTTTCATGCACATCAGAACAGCCAAAGTTGAATCATCTTTTTCACCTCAATTGTTTTCTTGTTCCTGGTCCAGGACTACCACCAGGCTGTCCACACTGTTGCGAGTTTTCAAACTTCAATAAGGTGCATTTATTTATGAAGCAAAATGCTGAAGCAAATAATGAAGCAGAAAATAATGATATGTAAGTTTTCAGCCATTTTCTATTAATGTTTTTCATACTTAGAATTCAATAAAACTAGGTAATGTTCTTTCAAATCATAACTTATAAACAGAAATGTGGTTCCAAAATTGTTAGGAGATGTGCTTTAAAATAAAATGGATTCAGGTACCAAATTTTAATGAACAGTATTTGTTTTCCATTTATTTATTATATTTATTTTTAAATATATTTACCATGGTAAAAAAACGCTTAAAAAATAAAAAAAAAACTAGCAGCAATATCTTATTGAAAATTGTGTCCTACAGTTATTTCGTTTTGTTAAATTTTATTACTTTTACAGCAAAAAAAATAATTAATTTGAATTTTGACATCTTGAATTCAAATTATGTTTTCCACAATTACTTGTTTTTTTGCGTGTGCAAGCATGTGTATGTGTGTGAGTGTGTAGGTGTGTGTTTGTGTCTGTGTGCAGGCATGTGTGTGGGTATGTGTGTGAGTGTGTGTAAGTGTGTGTGTGGGTATGTGTGTATGTATGTGTGAGTGTAGGCATGCGTGTGTGTATGTATGCATGTTAGAGATGAGTTTGGGCTCATTTTTGAGAGGCCGGGCCCGCCTAAGCCCGGGTGATATTGTCTCGGACCAAAATCCGAGCCCGAAGGAAACTTTCTTGTATCAAAAACCGAACTTTCTGCAATCTGACATGATCTCTCTGTTAATGAAAAATGTTATGTCAAATGTTCTTCATTAACAGAGAAGTTTCTAAAATTTGCTCAAAATGCTCCACTTCAAATGCATTACTGTATGAGATATTGCAATACTAATCGCAAAAAAAATACTATAAATAGGCGTTAATTTCCTTTTTTTTTGGTTAAATTTTCATATTGAGAACTGATTTAAATGTTCCTTTCATTTTCTCACAGTAGGAAAATGTTTAGTTGCTTTGAATTTGTTTGGAGATTGACGATTGAATATCTTTGCTTGAGTCCGAGCCCGCCCGAGCCCAAAACTTATTTTTCAGTTCTAGAGCACGAGCCCGCTTCGGGCCCCGGCTGAGCCCGTCTGATCGCTGATGCGTGTAGGATATGGACGCAACCTGGAGATGGTTTTCGCTAGAGGAGCAGCATCGTGAGGACGGTCGCCAGTGGTGCTGACAGAGAGCGGGTGGGGGGGGGGGATAAAATCATAGCACGCCAAAAACAGTCAAATGAGAACAATAAACAATCCTGATTGCTCAAAAAAGTGTAGCCCAAAAGTGGAAATACCATTTTTTTTTGTGAATTTATTAGGTATTATTACAATAAAATAATATTTCTACTAAATGATAGAAAATCTTTATTGGAAAGTATTTCAGAGTGGAAAAAATAAATATGTGAAGCATTTTTCCCTTGAAATTTTAATTTTGCCCACCAATAATTAAAAACTACATTAGTTAAATCAAATTAAAAAATCAAACTATTAATTTCTTCGATAAATCTGTAATTTTTATTTTAAACTAATCTTTATTCATGAAGTTTTAAACTATTTCACTCCAACTATGAGGGCACTTTGTTTATGGTCCCAAACGAAGTACGGTTGGAATGCTGTAACGTCATTTAATAATTGTGTGTATCAAACATATGGAAAATCAGTAGACTTTCATTTTGTTAAATTTTTTTCTCTCCCCCTCCCCCCTGACTTATTATTAAAAAGTGGACAAAATAGTAGCCCTGTGCCAGTAGTGTACCAAGGGGTTGGCAGGAGTGGCTCTGGCCAGGGGCGCAGCAGCCAGGGGGCGGCATTTCAACTGATTTTTTAAAAAAATTAAGTTTTTTTTTTTTTATTATAGGACTTGAAAAATGCTTTAAAAAAATTTAAAAAACTCACAAGAAAAAGAGCTAAAGGGGGGGGGGGAGGTTATATAATCTACTGAGAAGAAACATTGGGCATCAATGAAAACAACTCTAAAAAAGAAAATAAGAAAAAAAATTACAATGCTGCCACCTATTTGTCTAATCAATGAATTAATCAAAATGTTCAAGAAAAAGAAAATTTGGGAGGTCACAATGACCGCCGATGACTTTCCCCATGGGCGACTCTGGGGGGGGGGGTGCAGTTTCTTTCGTTCGCCGGGGGGCGCTAGACCCGATGGTACACTACTGTCCTGCACACAAGTCTATCATAGTACCAATCTTTTTGGTATGGAGAAAAGAAGTGAAAATCAGTTTAGATTCAATTACTTAAATTATTGTAGTAAAACCTGTTAAGTTGACCACCCTTGTAAGTTGACCACCTGTCTAAGTTGACCGCTATTTTCAGGCATAGAATTAGATCTATATCATATAATTCAACCTCTATAAGTTGACCACCTGCTTATGTTGACCACTAAAATAGTGCACCGTAAGTGATCAACTTACACAGGTTTCACTGTAAAACTATTACTATCAAGAAATAATTCTCCAAATATTTTTTTTTTTTTTTATGTTTTAGGGAAACCATGACTAATATAACAGAAGATTTGGAAAACTGCAAAATATTGATGAAAATTATTGCTGAATCTCAAAGTGTTTATGGTAATATTTTACATTGAGTACACTAACCTGTACTTAGTGTGTCATTTAACTGCATGACTTATGACTGATTTAACAACTTTTGTGTGTTGAATGCATACATATATGCATATATATACAGTTAACTTGAAGTACCAACAGACCAATTAAACGTTATTGATAGTTTGAACAATGGGAAGTTCCTACAGCCTTTCTCAAGAGTTTGGGACCCAATAAAGACTTTGAGATAAAAGAATGTTCAAATTATAAGTCTTCTAGTTAGCGAGATTTGACTGTATATATATGTACTGGGTGCAACCTCTCATATTTGGAGAGGAAACTATGTGAATTGTGGAAGTGTATTGTGCTTTAGTGTTCATTTGTTGGGAAATTATCTTAAATTCTAATATCTAAAGTCCAATGTGAGTCTTGAAACAAAATAACCAAGTTTTAAAAATTCACTGTTTATTTAAAAACGGAATAAAGCTAATAAAATCATAACTATTTAGAAAAATAGATAAAAGGCAGAATAGTCAAAGATATTTAACACAAATAATACTGCACTACCAACATCTGCCAACTCCCCAACACACACCTTCCTCTAAACACACCAACCTTATACACGTGCCGCTCCCTGATTAGCGATGATGTCAATGAAGTCAGCCTGTGCCCAGTCGACGTATGAGGGGGGACCCAAAAGAAACCACACTAATGGTGCGATGCCAATTCTACATGTAGTAGAGTGTTCTCCAGCTAGATGGCTCAAGTAGAGACCTTCACAAACCAGCTGTGCAAGTGGCGTCAGTTTAGTTGATAACGTCTGATCATGGTGTTGGTTTTCAAAGGTGTTGTTGCTTTCCGCCTGCAAACTCATTATGGCAAATTTAAAAAGAACAAACTGTAAGCTTGAAATTTTGCTTCCTGCTTGAAAAGTCGGCAATGGAATAGCTTACCAAATGCTTCAACAAGCTTTCAAGAACGATGCTATGAGCCGTACACAAGTTTTCGAGTGGTTTGGGTACTTTAAACGTGGTAGCATGAATGTTGAAGATCATGCTCGCTCTGAGCCCGCTTCAACGTCTCGAAATGATGAAAACGTCGAAAAAATCCGCCAAAAAAATCAACGAGAATCGTCTTTTTACGATTGACAAAACTTTAGAAGAAACAAGAATGAGTTGGAGCTCGCTCTGGCGATTGGAAGAATGGTACCTTCACCATGATAATGCTCCCGTACACACAGCCTTCACTATTTACCGCTACTTGGCCTCTCAGGGGTGGCTAGTCGTTCCTCGACCGCCATATTCGCCAGACCTAGCCCCCTGTGATCTTTTTCTGTTCCCGAGGATGAAAAAAATTCTGAAAGTGAAACGTATTGATGATATAGAGAGGCTGTAAAAACTGCTTCGCAAAGGGCACTGGACATGGTCAAAGTTAAAGAGTTCCAGGGGAGCTTCTAAAAGTGGAAAAAAAATAATTAACAAGTGTATTGCATCGAAGGGCACTTTGAAGGGAACTAAAGAAATTTTGTGAATAAACTAGTATATAAATGTTTTAGAACAAAAATCCGGTTATTTTTGGATCCCCCCCTCGTACACTAAACGAAAGGGTGTTTGTAATCCAAAAAGTGAAAAAAAAAAAAACTTAAAATGGTTTTTTGTTGGGGGGGGGGGGGGATGTAAGTGCAAAAAAAAATAAAAATTTGTAGATAACCAGTACAAATGGTAGGTGAACCTCTCCTCTGTTTTGAGGCAAGATATAGTAGTAGTCGCACTGGTATTTGCTACTGTACAGCATGATTTTGAAAATAATTCAATGATAATGTATCTAGGACCGCAACTTTAAACATCCCTTTTGCTTCTCACTGCCTCATTTGAAGAGTTTTTGTTTGGGAGGGGCAGAGGAGAGGGTCGAGCTTTCTCATAGTTTCTATAAATTTCACTGTCTTCAGAAAATTTTACTTGAGTTCACTATCACCCCTGACAAAACCAACTTGCTAGGGAACTGAACCTACCACTTCTCAAGTAGCCAACACCATTCACTGGTTGGTCAATTCTGTAAAAATACATATAAAATTTAAAATCACAATAAAACATCTTCTTCTTCTTTTTTTTTCTCTCGAAAACTCATTTCTGCAGATACTGCCTTTACCTGCCCACATCAGAATAGTTTCTAATTTTTAAAATTTTTTTTGATTGGTTAAATTTTTTTAATTTATTCTAAAATGCATTCCTTATGTGTTATTTTAGGAGCAACGGGATTTGCTCCTACTAAACAAGAACTGCAGTCTGTAGTGAAATCCTTAATCCATGACAAAACTCTTCGTTTGAGACCAACTGGAAATAACTTGTACAATCCAATAAAAACTGGTGATGTCAAAAAAGTTGTGCAAATCATAGGTAAGTTTCAGATTTCTCAAAAACAATTTGTAATGTTCAATATAAATAGTTATCTGACAGAATTACGGGATAACTTGATGTTTCTCCTTCAAAATAATTTTCTTGAAGCTGACTGAGGCAGGGTGGCGACAGATCAGGGAGATCAGGGAAAAGTCAGGGAACTTAATTAATCAGGGAAATATCAGGGAATTTTGAAAAAAAATAACAAACAATCAGGGAAAATTGATTTTATGAAGAAAAAAAAATTTTTTTTTTTTGCTTTGCAAAATTAAGTCTCCTAATTCTCTACGCAACTTCCGGCAATTATCTGTTCAAAAAAAAAAGTTAAAATTAATGAGGTGCGATTATACACTGCCGCATATTTGTGCATCTTTTTTCCTCAACGTCAAAGTATTGCATCTTACTTATTAACCACGGGATGCAAGATTGCTTCTGTGTCTGTAAAGTTGTTTATTTTACCTAGGTTGAAGTTTGCTTTCACGCTTTCAATGCTACGTAAAATAAACAACCCTACAGGCAAAGAGGAAACCGTCATTAATGCCTTAAGCATATTGTAATCAAGATTTCAAGAAGAACTCTTTATTTTTTGAATTAATATTGATAAAAGCTTAAAAGTTATTACTTCTTCGCGTTTTTAATGTAATTACTAAAATTGAACATTGAATCAAAAAACTTTGTTTTTTTGCCGTTATACTATTTGCTGTCACCACAGATTAGAAATAGAAAGGTTTTCTTTTTCAGGCTTAAATGATTCTTTTATTTTAAAACCATTCTTTTATATATTTTGAAATTAACCAATTGTTTCTCCCCCCTTACATTTTAAAGCTGTTTGTTACAAAAGCAACCTAAATTTTTTTTCGATACAAACTGAAATCATTTGAAATAACTTGTGCACTTAAGTAAATATCTTTATTTTTTTATTGTTAAAAGGATGTAACCATTCATTAAAATCTATGTTCTTGATTAGAGAAAAGCTCCCTATGAATGGATGTCAAAAGGTTTCATCTGTTTTGCCTAAATATGTCAATTAGTTATATAAGAATAACTACGTTACTTCTATTCTTTCACTATTACTTGTTATTCTTGCAACAATTATTATACTGTTTGAAAACTTAGTTCAAAATATCAATTACTTTATAGTTCTATCATAAATACACATGTTTTTAAGAGTGATTTTAATAGTTTCTAAAAATTCTTATGCTAAGTGGTTACTGGAAGTAAAGTTTTTTTTTTTTAAATTCTATATAATTTTCGAAATAATAGAAAAATTTATTATACTGTTTTGTAAGGTTTTTTCCAAACAAATTGACTTGATATGTTTTTTTTTAACATTTTATTAAAAAAACAGCATCTTTTTAAAATTATATCTTTAGTTCAACAACTTTACACAACATAAAAACGTTTAAAATACTGCGTTTTGTACAAACATACAATGAATTTCAAGTAGAGCAGAGAAAGGAAACCATTATCATTGGTAACGTAAATCAGGGAAATTTGATGAACCTAATCAGGGAAAAGTCAGGGAACTTTTTTTCACAGTTCCTGTCGCCACCCTGTGAGGACACAATTCCTGAAAGAAATAAAACAAACTGGTACTAATATCATGCCACAAAAACTTCATATGAATTATAGGAATTGCATTTTTATGCTCTGACAAATGGCTCAAGAGTTTTCAAATTGCTTTGAATGTTTTAGAAATTCTTTCTCCTATTGTCTGCTCATATCGGAGACAGAAACAAAAAGCCCTAATAAAAATAAATTTTGTTTTGCTGTGTCAATGAAGGGATGGCTAAATGTCACAAACATTCAAATGTATCATCTTAGCAGAAGCTCTTTGCTTCCGAAAGTTTGTATGCATGCATTTGAAAGCTGATGTACTGATAATTTTGAACTAACCAAATACTAATTTAGTAATCTCGATTGTTGGCATTGAATTGAAGAGTGCAGGATTCCCGCTAGAGTGTAGGCTTGCACAAGTCCCACAACTTTTTTCTGAAATTCCACTCAACAAAAATCCCTTTGAGCACTATTCCAGCTGGTAGGGGGTTTGAAAAAAGTCTATTTCTCATCTCGATATTTTCCATTTCTCAAATTTATTTTAAGAAGGCAGCTAGAATAAATAGATTGGCTGACAATTATTTTCATCTGTCATCTTATGATTAATAATGAACAGAAAAACTTAAGAAATTTAACCTCAAAAAAAAGAGAAAGAAAAGATCAAGAATAAAGCAGGGTGTTTGCTTACTCAACCAAGGAATAATGCAAGATGTTTGAGCGTTACTGAACACGCAAGAACTTTGTCACTTTGAGCATGTCTTTTGCTCCTACTTGCACTAAACAAATGTTTTTGAAACCCATTTATTGTCAAAGCTGCACAAAAATGCATTCTGTGTCCAGATCACCATTTTCAGACTTTTTTTTTTTCCTTTTCTAAGCTCTGAGATACTTTTTTAAGGACAATTGAAAGCAGGGGCCACACTGTGTTTTCTGAAGACACTGGGCATGAACTTAATTTGTTGCCCCCTCTCCCCTTCTCCCTGTGTATTCCAAATAGTAATGTAGCACAATTTTTGGCTTCTTTGCTTTTTGAGAAATTAGTTTAATTTTCATGCAGATGTTTTTCTTTTTTTCAATGTAATACTTGCGACTTGTTGTAGTGTGATATCAAATTATTCCATTTTTTTTAAATATAACTCCACATTTGATGCTCTCCAAATTTTGAGTCCCTTGGGCCTGTGCTCCCTCAATCTGGCCCTGATTGAAAGTACATCAGTAGCACATTATTTAGGAAATAATTGATTGAAAGAAAAATATTGCATATCTAGATTGTATATAAATAATCACCAGTAGTTATTGCAATACTGATGTACCAAATACTGATATTTCTTGCTATTTTTATATATTTTGTAAAACCAGTATTCACTAAGATAAAATGCCAATATTTTCAGTATCAGCTGAAAATAATAAAAAAAATTTCACTAAAAAATTATTAACGGGCAATTCCACGAAAATGTCAACCTGAGCACCAAAATTTCAGTATTAACAAAACTATAAGTATTGTATATCATTTAAAAGCTTGAAATATATATTTTTAAAGTGTACCAAGTTAAATTTTATTTTCTAGTTTTTTGTAGTGAAAATAAGCCGTAACAGATGTCTATGTATTTTCCAGATTTTTTGGGGAAAATTTGGTTTGTCAATCTATCTTTTTCCTAAAACAAATTCTAACTAAAAGGAAAAAAAGTTAGTGTCTTTTGTTATACTCATAATATAGCTTTATACTGGAAGTTTATACCAAGAAATATCTTTATAGTGTTTTGTTCAGAAACAATCTTAAAATCAGTATATGAGTGTCAGTCAGTTACTATAAAAAATCAACTTTCTCCCCTCAGCATGAAAATTATTGGTGTAAATATTCCAAAATTATATTTTCTGCCTACATCAGGAGTATTTAAATGCTGAATAAGTAGAATTGGAAGTTTACAACCGGAACACCGAAAATTCCTCGGTAACTCACTGACACACTTGATACAGTAGCTGACTAACATTCTGTTTAACTTTAAAATGGCTGCAATGTATTTATTTTAATACTTCTGAAAATAGAATTATTTTATTTTTAGCCTTTTTAGTGATATCTGACAACTCAACCTTTTAAGTTTTAAGAATGGTAACATATTTTATAGATTTTTTTTTATAATTCATTCTTACATGATTTCCTAGTGCTTGGGCCTAAATTTCGAAAATAATCGCCTAATATTCGAAAAGTACATCAATTCAAAACAGAAGAGGAAAGCATTTTACAGTCAGTACAGCCAAAAGACAAATTTACAATATCACAACTTTCACAGGAGGAAAAAGAAATTCAGAAATATGGGAAGTGACTGCTAGTAAAGAACATTTCTCTGCAGTTTCTTGTGATCTACAATATTTTGTAGTAAGAGTAATAGATGATAAAGAAGAAAGGCTAAGGTTAAATTCTTTAAAAAAAGGACTTGTTCAATCATATGAGTGGCTAAGATGATGTACAAGAAATAGAAATAGTTTACTTTTTAGAGCTTAATAATTTTACAAAGATGTGATCCATTTTAAAGTACCAAAGGGGAAAAAAGAGATTTTCAATTCCTGTAGCAATTAAAAAAAAAACTATGAGGAAAAAATGGTTATTGATAGAAAAAAATAAAATCTTATTTTCATTGCTTTTCTGTTGCGTAGAGTTTTATTTACAAATTTTAAGGCTGTTAGGCATTCGGTGAAACGCATTTATTATAAATGCTACCAAAAAAAAATCGAAAGAAGTGCTGCAGAGGTGTAAGCGCCTACAGTTACTGTTATTTTATATATTACAGCTGGGGTACACTGAGGGTGTAGATTACTTGAACAAAGTACTAAGTAGCACAAAATTACTATTCTGATTGTAAAAATCAATCTATATACGTTTTGTATTGCCCTTGCTTTTGAACATCATAATTAGCATATTAAAACTATATTTTGTAGTAATTTTCTATATAGTCTAATTATTTAGGGGATCCTCATAGGCTGAGGGACCCCTGGTCTAGCCCTAATAGCAAAGAAAGCTCTGCTTGTGTGTACATTTGTTTGTTTTACTGCATAATTCTGATTTGTTTTTCAATTAGGATGTATAGGATATTTAGAAATGTCAGTCAGTTAGGTCATCAGGATGTTCTAATTACTGTACCATTTTGTTATTTTAGTAATATTTTTGAAATCAATTGCCATGTGCTAAAAGGTTATTCGCCTTGACCCCAAGATGTGATATGAAATTATTCCATTCTTTTAAATGTAGCTCCAGATTTGATGCTCTCCAAATTTTGGTTTAAATTTATGAATAAATCCTTTTGCTTTCAGAGGACAAACTTTTACTCAATCTATACTACTTTTCCCGCAGGTTGCATTCATGTCTGTCAGTCAACCATGCTTTTAACATTTTTTTAAAAAATGATCTATAATGCATTTTAAAAATTCAACTATACCAATAAATTCAGCTTGAAGAAATCAATAAACTAGGGAAAAATATTTTTTTAATGGATATTTTGTGTTGCATGTTTGTAATATCAGTCAGTTGCTAATATTTCAGTCAGTTACCAACTTGTCGTAAATAATGCAAATACTTATTTTAGCATTACAGTGGCCGCCGCTTATATGAATCACGTTTGTTCTAAACAGTTTTAATTCCATAAAGGGGCTGATTCAAAAAAGCAGCTAATTCATTAAAGCGGTTGGTTCAATTAACCACTGATTCAATTAACCGGCAAACACTGTATTTAATTTAACAAATGTATTTTTGTTGCTTAGCTTTTATGTAAACTTATTTATAAGTTTTGTTGCTTAATTTTGAACATTTGCATTAGTATATTTAGAAAATTTCAGAAACTGGGACCATTCAGTTACTGGGATGTCAGTCAGCTACCAAGCCATTCTATTTACTGTAATTCTTTATTGTAGCAATATTTTCCAACTCAAATGCCATAATCTAAAAGTTTATTCATTATTCTTTGATCCTGATCTGAATTTAATAAAAACTCCATTTACTTTTAGAATAATCTCTTATTGAATCAGTATTACTTTTAACACAGGTTGCATTCATGTCAGTCAGTTACCATGTTTTTAACAATTTTTCTAAAATCACCCAATATGTATTTTAGAAATTCAGTTATACCATGAAATTCAGCTTAAAAAGTACAATAAACGAGGCGAAAATATATTTTTAAAAATTAATATTTTACGGTTTAAGTTTCAAAATACTTATTGTTTTGCTCTATGAATGTCAGTCAGTTACCCGTAGAATTGCCCTCATTTAACATTTTGCATTTAATATTTACTGTTATTTTAAATGCATGTATTTTACTTCAATGAGACCAAACCAAAACTAATCATTCGTTGCCAAAATTTGGCTTTAAAAACAAATTAAATGAGCATTTTTGGATAATAGCATATGACAAATGGTAGAAGAAACTCATTTGTTTTAGGGTTAGAGATGGGGCTAGTATCTTTGGTAAGTGAGACTATACTGCATGATTTAGAAAAACTTTTCACTGAAAGTCTACCTAGGGTTTGAACTGCACATGCATTTTGCTCAAAATTTTTAAAATGCTACAAGTTTCCATTTTCTTCTTACCGCCTCAATTGATCTGACGTTCAATTTGCCAGGTTGGCAGCTCTGCTTAGGAACTGGACCATCAATAACATTTGAATTTAGAAGGTGAACCTTTAACAATTTGGCCAATTTATTGCTTCCAGATTGAATAAATCTGCCACTTGCTAACTTGTTCAAGTCGTTTTCTGCACTTTACAAAGAAAACTTGTCCAATGAATGGGAAGAGACTTAAAATAAAAGAGACTTTTTTATTGCCTTCTCCAGCTTGTTTTTGTCATTTGAAGTTTTTGAAAATGATAATTGTACATAAAAGCATAGTTATGAATTTAATAGTTTTTATCTTTTAAAGAATGAATTATTTCTTGCGGAAATGGAAAACACTTATTTTAACTTTGAAAGATGGCAAAACTGTTCTTTACTGAGTTATATTTTTTTGTTTTGTGACAGAACTAAGAAACGATATTTTACTAAAGTCACTTTATTTTTCAAAAGCTGTGCTACTATTTTGAAGGCTCAAATTTACAACCCATCTGCTTTGATAAATATTCTATTTTGTTTATTAAATTCTTGCATGACTATATGTGTATTTTGTGTTGAAATGAAATTTGTTTTTAAACCATATTTTTATCCCCACAGCTAACGGAGTTAATCCAAATCATAGGTTTAAAACTCACAAAAATAATACTCCCTTGCATATAGCAGCAACTTATGGTTTTGTTGGGATCATCCATGTATTGCTCCAGGTAATCCTGAAGTTTTTACTTTGTTTCACTATCTTTTAATGCATAATCTTTTTTCTAATGAACTGAAAGAGGACATTGAAGTTTAAATTTACACTTTGCAAGATTCCTTTTGGGATTATTGCATAAGATTTCACACCTTTTGCAAATCTGAGTATATTATGATTGAATATTATGATACCACTTCAATTTCTCAAAATTTAACCTTCACTATTAGATCACATGAGTGATTACTCAACAACTAATCAGTTTCTTAAATTTGTTCAAAACTAGCGGCACCCCCAGCGTTGTAAAGTCTAACTCGAAAATAAAAGCATTGTCAAGCGATACATGTTAAAAGATTAGAAATTTAGCTTAAAATTTGCTATCAAATAATGACAAGAGTTCCTAAAAACCCTTATAAGAATAAAGACATTAGTTCCAAAAAATCCTATTTGAATAAGAGCAACAGTTCATAAATAAAGCTAAAAGTCTCC
This sequence comes from Uloborus diversus, assembly GCF_026930045.1. NCBI lineage: Eukaryota > Metazoa > Arthropoda > Arachnida > Araneae > Uloboridae > Uloborus > Uloborus diversus. The sequence continues at coordinate 38,625,549 of NC_072735.1, read as the reverse complement.
TTAAAAGCCTCAATCCTCAGCAGATTGCCCGACAAAGCTGAGATCCAGCTTTATCTCCTGAATAAATGAAGAGAAATATGATTAAAACTGCCATTTTAATAAAGACAATTGCCCCAAAATAGTGCAAATAGAACCTGTAAATCCTCATTAGAATAAGGAGAGCAGTCCTCGGTTAAAACTGTCTTGTATGAAACCAGTTTGGTCCAGTTTTGGCCATTGGATGTAGATATTGGAAATAAAAAAGCTTAAAATCGAAATTAATGAATACATTAAAATTATACATGAAACAATAAGAAATATGTACCTTGCCCCCCTCCCCCCACTGAAAATTTTCAAACAGACCAGAGCCATATTCAAGGGTTGGGTTTTTTGAGTTAAACCCCCTCCAAAAGCATTCCAAAAAGTGTTTTTCATCATATTTTTTTGCTGAAAAAAAACTTTTTAACTGATTTGCTAATAAAAATTGTTTTTTTTTTTTTTTGACAATGTGTTGAAATATTTAAAAATTCTATATTTTCAGGCTGGTGCATTAATTGATGCTTGTAATGATGATTTAGAAACCCCCCTGTTGCTGGCTGTAGATGGGAACCATTTGGCAGCTGTGAAATATTTAATGTATGCTGGTGCTCAAATGAATGTTAAGGTAATCATTAAAAATAAATGATCTTTGGAACTTTTTTGTCAAATAAGGATCAGTTATTTGTAAGATATTATAACTTACAGAATGTATTTCAATAATTTTTCAAACCCATGTGAAATGTATTTTTACTTTTTTAATTATTTTATATAGCATGATTAATTATTTTTACCTTGATCAGAAATTTTTGTTAACAACCCTGGGAGAGGGGGGATATTAATGCTCTTAATAACTATAAGATCCTATTTTGTCACAAATTCCCCCCCCCTACCTTTACTATGTGCAATTCATGATGAAAGCTGATTTTATTTGACTAATATCATTAACCAAAGCTTATAAATTTTAAAGTATTTTCTTTTACTGTTTTTAACAGAGATTCGTTCTTATTTTTCCTTGTAAATGCTGGAGCTTTTTTAAAAATTACTTAAGAATAGCTTATCATACAACTGTAAATTAATTTTTTTTTACTTAATTCAATTTCTGGGATTTTCTACCTTATGATTTTGAACAGGCTTTTCAAAAAGATTTATGATTAATCTTTATTTTGAGAGACTGAAAATTAGATCTTCATAACCATAAAATACAGTATAACACAAATTTATGAGGATTGTCAAGGGACTTTAAAAAGTTATTGTTAAATCAAGGATATTGTTAAATTGAGGTGCATAGACATTCAATGCAGTCAAATCCAGACCAGTGAAATATATCATTTAATTGAGCAAATCGTTAAATCGGGTATCGTTAAATGAAAGTTATATTGTAAATTATGTATGAGTAGCTGGTTGGTCACTCGTCCACTGTGCAGATAAAAATCTACCCTTTTATGAAAACTCAGACAAGCTTTTTGTCTTACAAATTATTAGTTATTTTTAAAAAAAGGGTTGATCTGTCAAAGCTTACAAAATAGAGTGTAAGTATTCTGAAAAATTAGCAAAACTGTTTGAGGTGTAGAAATATATAGCTCTTGATACATTAATTTAGCTCTACTGGCAGATGAGTTTCTCAATTTTTTTCTTTTTAATTCTTTAGAATGTTAAAATGATTATTTAAAAGTTAGTTGTTTTTTAATCTGTTAAAATTTCTATTGGTGAAAATATTGATACGTTATCGTCATATAACTCTTCGTACAAAAAACCTCTAGTTGCAGTGCTTGGATCTCTTCAGCCTCCTTTTTGTTTCGTGTATAACTTTTAAAAGTTCTGTATATTGTATGCAAAAAACCATAGATCTTTAAACAGATAGATGAGCTTTTCTCCTACAGCGCAGTGTATTTCGCCCGAAGAAAATGGGGTCATCATGATTCTTCCGCGAATCACGTGATCATGGGACATCGGCGAGAATCCCTTCTCTCGGGCAAGAACAATATGACAATACGAAGCGTCATTTAAATGCTAGTGTTGTCTGAAGAGTTTCATACACTAATATGAGTAATCTCTACCTGTGGGAGTCTGAGCTATTCTAGGCCTTATAGTTGATTTTACTAAACAGAGATGGCAGTCTGGCTCCTTTATGTGGTCGTTTCATAGCTTATTTTATTGTACCCTTAGATATATACAGCCCAAGAAATCAAATTTAAAATTAAACTAATTTTCAAAAAATAACAATTCTTGAAGTGAGACAAAAAGCCCATTTTTTTAAAAAAATCTAACAATTGGCTCAGAAGAAGCTTTATAATTTTTTGAAAATGACCTTATTGCACATAACGTGCGTGGTGCATGTAAAATTATGTTTTTTTCTAATAATTTCATCAATTGAAATTCCGATATGAATATGCCTGATCATTACAATAGTGTATTTTATCAGTAACAGTTAAAATCTTGGACTTTTAATAATGTATGTGTAATAAACTGCTTTTGATCCAGTTATTCCTCTTTTTGTATGACTCTGCCTAGTTATATATAGAAGAGAACTAACTGACTTTGTTGACTATCTGATTTTGTTATTTATATTACTTTCCGCTATTATCAGAGTTTAATTTGCGTGGGAGCTGACAAGAGCTGAGGTCCTGTTCTTCATTTTCACTTCACGTAAAACTTTATATTTTGGACTGAATTCAGACAATTTAAGCATTAAAATAAGTTTTGAAATTCATAGGGCTTCTGCGTTTATTTTGTTAGAAATTAAGCCTGGGCTGTGATAGCTACAGAGGTGATCAGTTGGGTTACTTCTTATAATCATCTTCAGTTGATTATATCAGTCATCAAACAAGTTGGTTTCTAATATTCTCTAGATGGGTTTTGCATTTTAAAGTTAGTACTTGTAAATAAAAGTAATAATACGAGATAGGAATAAAAAATGCTGGGACAAAGGTCACTAATAATGTCTTGAAACTAAAATAAATCGAAAGAAATGCATTCTACTGCTCTTCCTTTGCTTTTGAATGGTTTCCTCTATTGCATGTAATTGAGTTCCATATTGTAATTGAAAGAGAGAAAATTTGATTTGTTGCGACATCTTAGTAACAGTGAATGCATAACTTCGAAAAAGAAATAAAGCAAAAAAAAAAAACTAATAAAGAAATTTAAAAAAAAAGAAAAAAAAAAGATTTTAGCTGTTACTGATAAAGTACACTTTTAGTGTAACCATTAGGCATTAATGTATCAGAATTTCAATTAATGAAATTATTAGAATTTTTTTTTTCATTTTACATGCACATCATAGGAGATGTTAAGTACTTAAAACTCATCAAAATTTTAATTTCCTGATCTAATTACTTTTAAGGATGAAAATGGATTAACTGCTTTTCATCGAGCTACAAAAAATGGCTTTAAAGATGTCGCTCAGTTCCTATACGATACTGGTTGCTTTGATATAAATCTTCAGGTATGTTTTTGAAATTAATAAGTTTAATTAATTTCTTTTTAGGCATGTGTGCATATATATATGTACAGTGAAGCATTGTTTATTCTTGTTTGAAGGGACTGTGTGGAAAAAGTGTATATGTGAGAGAATGTGTAATAGGTACACGTTAATTTGTATTGCACTCTGCAGGGACCAATTTAAAAAATGTATAAATGATAAAAACATATAAAAGAGAAACATATAAACAGTGCTTCACTGTATATATCAGTGTATATTCAAGAGAAACATATAAACGGTGCTTCACTATATATATCAGGGGTGAGTTAGTAACTTTACTAGTACCGAAATGTCAATGAAAAATAATGTCAATGAACAGTGAATCCTGAAAGGTGATTAGTTTTTTGGGAAAAGAAGAATTTATTTTTCCAGAAATACTGTACTATCGTGGCATTTTGGTGCACTTCGGCACCAAATCACCCTGATGTTATATATACAGGGTGTTCCGTTTTAACCTGCAAGACCTTTATTTTCGCAACCGTTAGTCCTAGATGTATACTTCCAATTGCAAAAATTTTCAAAATCAGATGCAGGGTTAAATATTGAAAGTAAAAATAAAAATGAGTCCAAAAATACAAAATTTTACTTTTTATATGGGCCCCAGGTCCCCTAATTTATGTTTAGGAAAATAATCTTTGGTTGAAACATGCTTTTTGGACTATTTTGAAATGCAAAAAACTGAAAAATAATGGTAATTGAATGAATAAAAAAAAGTGCTACTTGGATTTTTTCTACATGTAATTATAGAAAACCTTAATTAGTCTGCCTTGTTTATTTATGTACCTAATAGAAAAGCTACATTGATTTTATAAAAAGACAAAAAAACAAAAGAAAAAATATTTAGCAAACTTGCATTACCTCAAGAAATATAAGTTTCTAAATTTATTAAATCTGTAATTTATCTATAAAGCTTAGCTAGTTACTTTGCATTAATTAGGTTTTACTTTTTGCAATAGAATGTAAAATTTATGAAGACATTTCGGGGAAAATGATGAAGTTTTTCAAAAAACCATTTTTGAAAAAAAAAAACACTTGGTTTAAACCAAACAATCCTGCTGAGGACAAATTAGTAGTTTGAGTATACTGATCAACCAGATTTTTTTTTTTTTTTTTTTTTTTTTGAATGAATATTGAAAAGAAAAACATATATAATATTTGCTAAAAGGGAGACTGCGTTTGATGTTGGTTATTAATATAATGATTCTTGATATTGTTTTATTTACTATGCTATTTACTTAAATCTCAAAAGTTCTCTTAAACCATTTGTTTCTTTATGAATAGGATAATGGTGGATGGACTCCTTTAGTTTGGACTTGTGAATATAAGCATACTGAAGTTGTTAAATGGCTTTTGGAACTAGGAGCTGATCCAAATATTCATGATAAGGTATTTTATAGGTGTCTTCATCTTTTTTTTTCCATGTGTGATCCAATTTTAAGTATGCTATTAAAATGATCAAATCACTTGATTATATTATTGAATTGTATTTAGTAAAACCCCTTGTGTATACTCTAAAAATTATATTATGAATCAAACTTTGCTTTGGGCCATTCATTAATTCTCGCTGGACGAGCAGATTTTGATTGTTCTTTTTGTAAGCTGATAGAAGTAGGTCTAATTTGAATATTAGTAATTATAGTTTTAAAAAAAAACTATTGAATAATTTACCACAGTGATTCTCAACCTGTGGGCTGCGAACCACTAGTTTTTTTTTTTTTTTTTTTCATTGCAAGTTCATGTCTAATTGTTTTCTTTCTTCACAATGTCTTTCATAATTCATTGTACTATTATATAATTATTGAAATGCAGTATAATCCTACAGATAAAACATTGACTTCAGGATAACTTTTTGTAGTATAGAATCTAATCAAAACACTTTTGTGTTTTATAATAGGAAGAAAATACTGCGTTACATTGGACAGCATATTCTGGTGAAAGCAAGATTGCAGAGGAACTTTTAGATTATGGATGTAACATCAGTTTTGTGAATCAACGTGGAGATTCTGCTTTGTAAGTCTCATTTTGGTTAAAACTTATGTATATGTCAGATAAATATTTTAAATAAAACCGATTTTAATCGATTTCTGTTATTTTATTTTATGTTATTTAATGGAAAACCTTTTTTGAGACATTTCAATGAAATGAATTTTCATTATTTGAATTATTCTTGTGGTTACATTTAGCAGTCACCTCTTGTCGAGGGTTAAGTAAATTTACAAAAATGAGCTGTAAAAAAAATCTCCAAAATCAGTAATTCATATTCAGCAAAAGAATTCCCTCCTCCCCAGAAGAAAAAAAATAATAATAATATGCCAAGTCATGTTATTGTGCTGTCTTGAAAAATTTTTCTGATGAATGTCAAGAACTTCATCCGGAACTGAACAAAAATAATTTCTCTTATGTTAAAAAAAAGCTATTAGTTTATATGAAAATGAAATGAAAGTCATTCTTTCAAACTATTTGATGTATCTCAGTAAATTTTAACTACAAACTCTGAGTTTGATGAGAGATTCATTAAAAATAAAAAAAGAGCAATTTATTTCTTGGGTGTTTTATGCAAATTGAGAATTCTCTGTGGAAGAACTCTCACACTAGTCTTTTTAATGTGAACTGAGCAAAAGCACCAGTTTCTAAAAGAGTAATTGTTCCTAAGCAATTTGGAAGTCTCTCTAGAATGTTTTTCACAAAACAGATATAATCCCCTAGGGCACTCTTGCAACCATTATGCTTGGTATTAACAAAAATATATTTTCCAAAAAATATATATACAAGCTATATATATTTTTTTTCAAATTAATTTTGTAATTAATTTTGTAACAGCCATGATGTAACGGCTCTGATTTCCTAGCACTATAAATAATTTGACAAATTTAAATGTTTCTATATAGATTATGTTTTAATGTTTAAGTTATTGTGATGTTAAAATCATGAATGTTTCTCTCTTTAATTATAGGCATATTGCAGCACGAGAGAATAATTTTGATTGCATTAAGTAAGATTTTATCCTAGATTTGAATAAACATACCATTTTGTTAGTTTTGTTGTATTTATATAATTGTTGTTATTAAATATATATAAACTTTTCTAGATTGTTTTTGATCAGAGGTGCTGCATTAGACACAAGAAATAAAGAAAACAATACTGCTATTATGGTAAGTAATTAATATTGTCAGCAATCATTTATATTTTAATGAAATTTTACTATCTACTTGCAGTGTACAAATGCAATTGTTGACCAACTGTTTAGCTGCAGTTAGTATTCAGAACTTGTTTTTACAAAAGTTTGAATTTAAAACTTGTGTCACAACTCAATTTACTATTTTGGACTTGGTAGGATTTTTAAGAATACCTTTTATGTGAAGTTACTGTGTTTAACTCTCCTTATTGTAACACGACTAAATTTTGACACCCACAATGAATTGATTTTTATTGTGTCAATTGAAATCATTTGAAGGATATCCATATTTTTCTTCAAAATAGAGACTAGAAATTCTTTTTTTTTTTTTTTAGAGTATCAATACTGTTTAAATCAAACCTATTTATAAATTGCATATATGAACCCATTTGAGATTTGATTGTACTTTCACACACAAAAAAAAAAAAAGAAAGAAAGAAAATCGGCGAACTTGACTAAATGTAGTTAGTTTATCTACATTCAGTTGCACACATTTCAACTGTACAAGTGCAAAATATTTTTAGACATTCCTATTTCTTTCTCCCCCCCCCCTTTAAAATGACATCAAACTTTCCAAGGTTGCCTAAATCTGATTAGTCGAACCTGATTTTTACATCAACTCCACTTACTAATTTTTGGATCTTTACTGCTTACATGCTTAAACGAGTGATTGAACCAGCCTTGAAAACATTATCCTCCCCTCAACTTATTGCTTTTAGCATTTTTTACGTACACTGTTATAGTTTTTAGCTATATATTGCATGGACTAGCACAATTTTTACCTAGTTAGCGGATAATATGCGAATTTGCTTATCCGCAGTTAATGTGCTACCTTATTCCATGGATAATCGGGAGTTTTTACTATATGTATATTATTAAGTAATTGTTATTAATTCCAACAGTATTTGTATCGTGTTTTGGGTAATTAAAGCAATCCTTAATTGTTTGAAAACAGCAATACGTTGACTGGTAAACTGCAAAAGGTTTTGAAAACCAAAGTTGATAAGTATATTTCATAAAATTTAACTTATCTGACTTAAAATTCATGGACTAAATAGTCCATGAATTTCTTTAGAAAATTCCATACAATCTTTGTTGTAATCCTTAACTTTAACTCAGCTAATTTTGTGTCATTATGTTCAAAAATTTCATAAATAAATTTGTCGCATGACTACTATTTTTAATGCATAAATGTATTATTTTTACCTACTCCATCAAGCATGGTACCCTATAGTTATTGAGAATCTATTGAAACTTCTAATTTTATTCATAGTAATGGAAAATTCTAATGTATTCTTTGTTTTTTTCATTTCTTATACTACATGGTCAAAATATGCAAGTGAGGAGAAAATAAAAACATATAGAATTAAGGAAACCCTTCAAACTAATTCAGCATTTTCACTAAGTTTTTAATAGATCACCATCAGTTATTTAAAGCATCATACATGAAATTTGTTAGCCAGCTGTTTTAATCAAATTGAGCTTTTAAATTGTCATGCAAGATGTGGTCTCATTGATGCTAACCTAATTCTCCCCCTCATACAGTTATTTCTTTGTTGCCTGTAGTATCATTAATTTAGAAATTACCCATCTCATTATCATCAAAATCTTCATCAGTTAGTTCATAAATTTTTTGTTGGAAAGGTAAAATTTGTGAATCAAGTTCATTAGAAAATAGATGCCTTCCCTGTAGTTGCAAACAATTCTTCTTGAGGCGTATCGAAATAACTGAAAGTAAAAAAAAAAAATTAAAATATATACTGTAGAAGACCGTTATAACGCACACCTTGGGACCAGAGGTTTTTGCGTTGTACAGGTTTTTGCATTACATAGGTCATTTCACAAATTTTGAAACTAATATTCAGAATATATCTAGCACTTCAGAATGAGTTTTATCTGCAATGAGTATCAAGGCATCAATACTTCAATTAGTTATTCACAAATAAATATGTTTCACAATCAAAAGAAAGTGCATTATCCTGCACTACTGCTAGATTCATGGTTTGCATAACAGCTGTATGTTCAAGAGCCATCTGGTGTTTTTTGTTAACTTTGAGTACTAATTTTCAATTTAAAAGCTTTGAATTAAGATGGAAAGATGAATATTTTTCAGAATTTAATTTGCTTAACAATTTTTATGCTTGCAAAGCAAAACAGAAGGATTTTTTAAACTTCAAAACCGATTGTTTACTTCTGAAAAGTTGTGTGGTTTATAGAGAATTGCGTTATATAGGTCGGCGTTATAATGGTCTTCTACTGTATATATATTAACCTATGTAAAATAATCTAAAAAACCAAGAATCACTTATTGGATAGGGCTTTTTTTTTTTTTTTTAAGAAAATAAGTAGTGTATTTTCAGAAACTAATTTACTAAATCCATTTTTTCTCTTCAAATCCAAATCATTGATTCAACTATTGTAACTTCGAGATTCATATCATTGACCCAAACCATACCAAACACTTATGTGCAATATGATTATTTTTCCAGTGTTGTCAAGAACGTTCTGCCTCGTGGAATATTCTTAATCAAGCTTTGGGCTTTGCAAAGTTAGGAAAATTACCTGCTGAGCAAAATGTTGTGTTTAAGTAAGTGAAATATATTGTTTTAATGAACTAACAGTCAATATAACCAAAGACCAAACTAAAAATCAATATAAATTCCAAACTTAAAGGCAGATTTGCTTCAAATTTTATTGTAAATAGCTCTTTTCTCCTGACTCAGACACTAGCTCGGTAGTTTTAGTAAAAATTTAGACATGGAGGGAAAGTGACAGACTGAGACTCTTGGTATTTTAAAGTCTTTGACTCCAATTCTTTTATCCCAAAATAAGCCTGACTCCGCAAACATTAGCAGAGTTGTGGACATTGAAAGAAGGTGACCAATTTCACCTCCGTGTCCTTGAATTAAAAATCCCAACTCTGACTCCTTAACCCCAAAATAAGATGAACTCCGACTTCACAACCATGGTCATTACTGTGAAATAATTATAATTGATATGATTTGTTTTTATTTTCACTCTAAAGCTTTAATATATGTATTAAGTTTTTGGCGGAGAAATTCGGAGTCCTTTATGTTTTAACAGAAAGATAAGCCAAGGGGTTTTTTTATAATGAAAATTATTTTTTTGGCATTTTATTGTTTGTTTAATTTTTTCAATTATTTTTTGGCTACAGCAGAAAACAAGCTTTTTTTTTTTTTTTTTGATATAATGTATTTATTTTAATGAGCTTATTATTTTTAATTCTTTTTGAAAGTGATTAAATATTTTTTTAATGGGGAATAATATATTAGTTGCTTTGTTTAAAAGGTGCTACTATATTTGTTCATTTATTTATTTTTAACGCATCTATTTTTTTAGATGAGTGAGGCATATTTTATTTCCAAAAATCAGCTTAAAATGCTAATAAGTTATGTTTGAAATAATTTACAATTTTAACTGATTTTCAGAATATTGATCAGATACTAGAAAGTTGATATTGATGTATGGGAAAGTAGGCTCATTTAGTTCTGGACAGAACTTCTTGTTCATTATGTGATCCTATTCTATAGGGCCTTTTTTAATTATTCTAATTTAAGCTCTTCTTTTTTACAGACAAAATGTCATACTTTTTTCTTTTTTTTTATATAAAAGTTAAGTTTGCTTTTAATAGTATTGATATGAATATATGTCCAAGCTCAACTTAAATGTTTTTTTATTTATGGTTCTTTATTTAGAGATATTTCTCGAGGCACTGAGTTTTTCCCTATTCAAGCTGTAAATGAAGTTGATGATGAAGAATTTATGATGGAATTTCAGTATGTTACGAGTTATTGTGATAGAACCGGTGTTGATATTGTTCGAACTGTAAATAGCATGAGGGTAAGAGCTTAAACGCTTTTGTTAATTGTATTTAATGAAATGTCCTTTAATTCATTTTGAAAATTCTTTTAATTTATGTTTATTAATTAATTTTCAACATATTTTCAAATTTCATGAATTTGTTTAAAATGTTTAATTTTAATTAAAGTTGTCAAAAAATTCCAATGTTTAAAACTTCTAAAAAAATCTAACTTTCAAAATGTGACATACATTTATTTTTAAAGTTTTGAATTGCAAGCTTGTTTAATCAAAGGGTAAATACATAACTTAATGAATTGAAAAAATGATTTAACTTTGATGAATTTATCATTGAAAGTTTACTTACTTCAAATTACATTTAAATTTTGTTTTTGGTATTCAACCTAAAATATTAAGCATAACACATGCCTCCACTGTTGCTTTTTCATCTACGTAATTTTGCAATAAAAAATATGATCTTGAGATTTTAATATTCTTCTTTCAGTTCTGTCATTGCAAAGATGATTGTTTATCAGGTGTATGTGTATGTGCGATGAGTTCTAAAACCTTGTATGATGAGGTATGTGGATACTTATGTAGTTAAATATCTCATTTGCTTGATAATTTCTGAATTGCTTCTTTCTACTATAAATTATTATATTTGCATTGTAATGTGTAATTTATGTTTTTTATAGAATGGCTGCCTAGTTTGTGATTTTGAAAGTGATACTTCTCCTATTTTCGAGTGTAACAAAACTTGTCATTGCCCAAGAACATGTTCTAATAGGGTTGTTCAAAATGGTATAAGGTATGTATGTCTTATTTTAATCATGCTGGATATTATTGTTCATTTATTTTAATGTTTCAATTCTAAACAACTTATAAATCTGCTTTATTATGTAAATGTTTTTTAATGTAATAAAATTGAAAACAACATTCTATTAATTTTCGCTTTATTCTTTGAGATTACTTGATTTGAGCTTACAAATATTTTGATTTCCTTTTTTTAAGGTTCCCATTACAACTTTTTCGTACACACAGTAGAGGCTGGGGTGTAAGGAGTTTAAAAGATTTGCCAAAAGGTGCTTTTGTTTGCGAGTAAGTATTTGATTGTGCTGAATGGGTTCTTCTTTGATTCTGATAATATTTTCTTAAAGAATTCTTTGTCATTTTTTAAAACACATTTTTATTGTTGAAAAAATTCAATTCACTAAATCTAGCATGATTAGTTCTTGCATCTCTATTTGCAGTTCATTCATCTGTCTAAGCATCTGAAAACTAAACAGTAATATTATTTCGAACATAAAATAGAGAGAAATGCAAAAAAAAAAAAAAAAATCTTTATCATTTTAGATGATTAATTAAGTAATCCTAACTTAATGTCACAAAATCAAGAAGAGTTCTCCTTGTCATCTTAATTTTCTATTAAAATGAACAAAATTGGAAATAATTTTTTTTTTTTTTTTTTTTTTAACTAAAGCACAGAAATATATGTTACATTATGTTTCAACATATCATAAAATGATAAAGAAATTTGAATAAATTAGCATGTAAAAATAAAAAGTAGAATGTACGCAGCATCAATCAATCTGTGAATCTTGTTATGGTAAGCACTTTCAGTTTCGGCAGACACTGCCTTTTTTTCCCTTTAGTACTCTTGAAAAAAAAATTTATTCCAGAAAGTAGTATATTCATCCCCCTAGAAAGTTGAGTGCCATCCATGATTATTGCTTTTAACTTATTTTTGGAATTTGTAAGACATTTAAACAGTGACTGATCTAGGGGGGAGCAAGCCGTGCAGTGACTTAAGGGAGAGGGGGATAAAATCCCCCCCCCCTTTTTTCGCTTTAAAACTATAGGTAAAAACTTGAAGGAAGATGGGTAAATGCTGCACTTTCAAGTTTTTGCTTTGGTTTGGAAAATTGTAGATCCGGCACTGCATTTAAGCTTTTAGTTTCAATGTTTACTTTCAACAATTTTTGATGAGTTTGGTGTAGTTTAAGTTGTTTTGAGTTAGGACCTACATGAATCATTAAATCCTTTATAAACTCTTAATGTAATGGGTAAATATTCATGGCCACCCATATGCAAAATTTTAAGGGGTGCTCAAATATTTTCTCCATGGAAACTGATTTCAGTACAGATTAGAGTTATTAAAATTTTACAATTTTAATAACTTATTCATTGAACGCAGGAGAAAAAATATTTTTATATTTTTGCAAAGAAAAAAGTACTAAAATCAAGGAAGCTCTAATTTCTAGGGTTGGGGAGGGTGGGACTTGAGTCTTGACTTACTCCCCCCCCCCCCTCCCATATGGGAGCCCTTGTAAATATTTCAAGCAAACTTTACCAAAAATACTTCAGATGTAGAACCAAGGGAGATAGTTTTCAGTCTTTTAAAAATATATTTGAGAGCGAGTAACACTTTACAAAATAAAAGTAATAAATTATCAGTGAATCTGGGAAAAGTTCATGCAATTTTGATTTTTATTAAGTTTGTTTTTCTTGATCATATTGAAGATAAAACAACTGATCATTACCTAGTGATAAAACATGAATTATTCTTCAGTGTATTTATTAATATTTTCTATTTAGAACATATTTTGTTAAAAATATGTTTTTATTTTTTAAGTATGAAGTTCTATATATTTGATCCTCTTATTATTTAAAAACTAAATTCAAGACAAACCCCCTTTTTATTCAAATAATTTTTTCTTGAGAATTTTAGGAATTTTCACCCCCGTGAAACACGTTTTGCTGTAATAAATTATAAAATTATAATTCTTTTATTTTGTGTTATGCTTTTCAGTAATTTATTTTTTAAAAGGATCTTGATATGGGTATTTAACATGATTTCTTGAATAAAATTTTTGGTCCCCAAACATACTTATGTCATGGATTTTTAAAGGTATGTTGGTGAAATAATCACAGAAAAAGAAGCTGAAGAGCGAGGAAATGACACTTATTTTTTTGATCTTGAGAGTCAGGTATGTAATATTTTTTCCTTATAAAGTCATTTCTTCTTTTTAGATTTTTTCAGTTTATGAGCAATATAAAGCTCAGTTGTTATCGTACATAAACGAGATTGTATGTTTCTCTTGCAGAAAAGGTTACACAGCAATTGATCATTTGGGAACATTAGAGTTAAACTATGTAGTACAAATCTTATTTGCCGATGAGGATTGTTTGAATATGCTTAATGTTTCGAAATTTAAAATTCTTGTTTGAAAATAGAGATTTAAATCTGGCATCTCTTAAACAACCAAGTCTGAAATCCAACTTCATCAAGCAACCCTTCTAATAGGTCACCAAAAAATTGAGAATTTAATTTGACCTTTTTCACTTAGTTTCAGGACATTATTTTCCCTCCCAAGCAATAAATATTGAGTAAAATGTGGATGTCTGATTTAAAATTAGGGTAAAAGCTCCAGTAGTCGGCCATTTAAGAGATCAGTTGTTGAGTTTTGTTAACCTATAAATTTCAGCTATCAATACAATAACAAAAACAATGTAAACCTTCAGGCTGTACCTTTCTGATAATGATTCACTAACTTGTTTCTGGAATAAAAATATTTTTATTTTAAAAACCAAGCTATTATTAATACGAGAAAATGCTCCAGTAGTCTGCCATAGAAACCCAGTGCTCGGCCATGTATGAGCCAGTAGTCGGCCGTTTCATTTTCGTTACTCTTATGAGGTGTAAGTGAATGAATTTGAACAAAACTGAATGCAAAACTTACAGTCCAGCGGCGTACTTAAAAAATTAATTATTCCAGTAATTATGAAAGAATTTTGCATTCTGGATGCCTTCATAACGTTTATCTTTATATTACCTTCTAAACTGCAATCAGTTTGAATTTGCATTTTGTGCAATATTTTTTTTATTATTATTTATATTCTACATCAGCGGTTCTCAACCTGCGAGGGGGGGGTGCAAAAGAATATCAAGGTGGAGGAGGGGAGAGGTGTTAGGGGTATACCAGATAAAACAAAATCAACCCTCTCATGAATGTTGTGAAAGTGACTAATGTGTACACCAACCTCACTTTGATCCTAAATTACCTCAAAAAAATGCATTTACTTCTTTTCATCTTGGATTTCATATGTTTTAGTAATAAGCTGTTCAAAATAAAGCTTTGAACAGTTAAGTTAAATTTTCTGTGTGAAACTATCTATATTTTTCCCTATTTAGTTGTTTTCAGGTATCCATATCAGCTCTTGTTTCTAATTAGAGTGCTTGTATTAAGCACATATGGAGGGAAAGGGGGGGGGTGACCTCATGTCAGTCTTCAAAGGGACTGCAGAGCCTGAAAGTTTTAGAAGCCCTGTTCTATGTCATTGACTAAAATTATATCATGCTGCGAAAGAAGAAATTTGATGAATGGAAAAGACTCAGGCTTTTTTTGGGGGGGGGGGGAGACATTTTGAAAACTTCTAAAACATGAGAATTTAGACTCCCCCTCTCCCCATCCTGGCACAAAAAGGTTTCAGTGTTAACTGTTTATGTTTACATTAAGACTGAACAAAAGAGTTGATAGAATTCATGACTGATAAAGAGTGCATTATTGATCGATATGATTGACATTTGACAAGTCTATGTTCATTAGAAAGAAACTTCAACATACAGAGCACAAAATTAAAATTGTAGTTTTGGGAATAATTTCACCTCAAAACAAGGAAAGTAAAAATCCTTTTACTTAAAAGATTAGCAATCAAGGGCACGTGTAAAGCATAATTTATCATAAAAAACAATAGTACTTCATTGTGAATGAACTGCAGTAAGATGAATTATGTAGGCTCGTCCGTATTTTCAAAGTTTTTTGGCGGGGGGAGGGGGGGCAAATGATATGAATTCAGTTCATTTAAAAGGGAAAAACACTTCAAAATACGAGCAAAAATGCATACTGTTGTGAAAATCCAGAGGGGTCAATTGCCCCCCCCCCCTATTGATTGCCCAAGTGTAGGTAAATTGAAATTCAGACATTTGGGGTGTCATGGAGATAATAATACATCCTTCAACTAGAATGTTAGTAAACTATGAATAACCTAAAATGGAATTAGTAGCGACGTGATTCAATTTTGAAGCTTAGTCAGCATTATTTGTACAAGAAATAAATTTTGATTTCCTAGAGAAGAAAACCTAAGGAAATAAATATTTGGTTATGGAAGCAGTAATAAAAAGTATTCTTTTCCAACATTTGAAATAATTAGTCTTAGTAAAATCAAACCATAAACGTAAGATGGTTTGATAAGAAAGATGGTAAATCATCATTTGGTAATGACATGTTAAGTAATAGAACACTTATTCTAAATGCAACGATGAACATTTTCTTTAGAAGAAATAACTTTAAAAAAGGAATTTTTTCTCAAAACAGCTAAATTGCCGCTGTGTCAATACTTCATCTTAATTAGTATTTGATGAACATTAGAAAATCCATATTAGGTATGCAGTTGACTACTGGGTAAATCAACAAAACAGTATAGAACCCCCCCCCCCCCTACTTTGGTTTGCTTGGTGATTGTAACTTAGCAGGGAAATTTACTTTTCTTTAAGTTGCAAAATGAACCCCGCATCATGCGACATGCCAGAAAATTCAAATTTTCCGGCATGCCGGCTGATGTGGTATAAAATGGTAAGAAGTTTTGTTGAATTGGTGCAAAGTAATTAACCGCTTTCTTAATCATCAGAATTTGGTGTATAAAGTTGGTTTTTTATTTTTATTTAATGTTGATTTTCTTGCTTGTATTTTTATCATCAAAAGTATTTTTGAAACAGAAAGTTACTAATTTTAGAATGTTTTAATTAAGGTCCCTTCTTAGGGACCATCAACTTTGTAAATTACTTTACTCACTAGATAGATTTTCTATCACCAAATGTTTGAAAATTTTGCTTTATGCATTGCTTTAATTCCTTTCTTATATTCTAAGCTATTTATTTGAAAATGTGAGGATTGTATGAAATGCGAATTGAAATATTGACGACTGAAATCTCAGTTGCATTATAGAGATATGTATTCACAAAATCATATTGAATTTCAGGGTGAAGAGTATTACGTGGATGGAAGGTACTATGGAAATGTTTCAAGGTTTTTCAATCATAGCTGCGAGCCAAATTTAGTGGCCAAAAAAGTTTATATTGATCATCAAGATTTAAATTTTCCTCGAATAGCTTTTTTTACAAAACGAGCCACAGTAGCTTATGAAGAACTGTGGTAAGTCTTTTATGAATACTGTGTTTCATAAAATGTTTAAAAATGTATTAAATGTACAATGACGTTTTTTTCTGTAATAATTTCTGTTACTTTTAAATTTTGGATTAAACTAATGTCCTTTTATTCTGTACAAATTTTTATTTTATAGAACATGTCTGATAAATTTTGGAGCATTAATACATTTAAAATAAACTCGAATGCATTTTGGGATTCAATTGGGGTTCTCAATATGGTGAATTTTATGTCAAGATTGATCTTTAAAAAAAAAAAATAGATTTAGTTACTGCAGTAAAACAGAATACCAATACAATAAATTTAAAACTGAAAAGTGGCTATTCAGCTTCCAATTTAAAGTTTAAATTCTAATCAAATGGTATTTTTGCTAAATCATTGATTTGGTTGATATATTTCTTTCAAAACAACAAGAGCTCCCACTACCTCTGACAACTGCGATTTTCCTGAGTAATTAATGTTTCCAGAAGCTTCAACGGTATCAAGTCTAAAACTTTTTTTTGTTGTTCTCCGCCCCCCCCCCCCCAACATTTTCTTTTAATTTTTGGAGGGAAAAAGGAAATGTGATACATCTCAGTGACCTCTTTTCACAATTTAAAAGAAGAAAGAAATTAAAAAGGACAGTTGGCTCTCTGTTTAACGACTTTCAAGGGACCACAAAAAAAATCGTCCTTAAGTAGAAAGCGTCCTTAAATGGAATGCTTTTAACACTACAGTGGACCATCTGGGACCGCGAAAAACCGTCTTTAAATGGAGAAAGTCTTTAAATAGAGCGTCGTTAAACAGAGAGCCTACTGTATTTAATTTTATCTAAAGCATTGTATTAGTTGTTCTAACCTTTTGCCATTGTAAAATATTTTTCTTTCTTACTTTCTTTTTATTAAAACACTTCAACCTACCCTTATAAAATTTTTATTCCTTTTCAGTTTTGATTATGGCATTGACTTTTGGATTGTTAAAAGTCGTTCTATTTTGTGTACCTGCAATTCTACCCTGTGTAAATATTCCAAAGACTCTATTGACAATACAATACAGTTATATCTAGAAGAGAGGTCAACTCTGGAAGCATCTATGTCAGTCGAAGATACGTGAGCATTTATGCCTGTTTTTCACCAATAATCATAAAAATATTTATTGGAGCAGTGAACTGTAAATAATCATGTTTGCACTGACTGTTCATTTAAGGAAACTTAATGCGGTGAAAGTCAAATTTGCTATGAAAATTGCATAAAGTTACTAGTTACCCACACCCCCTTTGCAAGGAAATATGAAGTGATGTTCATCTTAATGCCAATGAACTTTTTTATTTAGTATAAGACCAAAATGCATAGTTTTAACCAGGGAGCTGGAGGGGAAACAACATATGCCAACTCCCAATCCACAGCCTGTATTCTAACGGCTGTTTTAGTCATATTTATATTCCTTGCTCCTTGTAAGTAATGCATCTTTGTGATTCCCATTGCAAATTTGTACGTTACCATATTGGTTTCCTTTAGTTATTGAGTTATTAGTTTATTGTTTGATGTACAAATGTAATGAAAACTATTTGTAAAATATATCAAATGCATCATATGGTTTTTATTCATGGACTTTTACACACATTGAAATGCATTCTTTAATAAGGGACAACTTTGCATCAATCTTTGAAAACAGTAAATAGTGTTTACTTTTTCTTTTAATTAATCATTGAAAAATGCATCGAGTGTGAGTATTGTTATTTGTAATTTGAAAATAATTGTATAAATCTGTGTGTTTTTATTTTGGACAGGTGTGCTTGTGCATAAAATAATTAAATATTGAATAATTTGTGACTATTTTTTTTCATCCTAAATATTAATTTATATATTCGGTGCATTCCTGTTACTAAATTGAGTATAAATTCAATCAAATATAATTTAACATTTTATTGCATTTTGCAGTTTTAAAATATAGATCAAAAACCTCAATTCAATCTTTATGTGGAATTATTACAACTAAAAAAATGAATTTTTACTAGAGACATCAGCTGTCAAATTATTCCAGCTTCTTAAATCTTTGATAATTATTAGCCTTTGAATACTATTTTCATTAGATAATTTACAGTATTTGACATTAATTTGTTTCCATTCTCAAGACATTATATAGTTGATACTCCAATTTTAAATGAAATAGCATTTTGGCACTGTGAAACAGTTTATAAAATTGCAAGTGGTCCTAAAATGGAGTAATAATGGAGTATAAATTTATGCACTCAAACCTATTTTTGTGCAGTCTTTTTATTTATTTATTCATTTATTTTTTTTTTATTTTTTTTTTATTTTTTTTATTTTTTTTATTTTTTTATTTTTTTTTTTTGCAGTAGGTTTAGAGAGATTCCAAGTAGTTGCTGTATCTGGAATTTGTTTAAAGAAACAATTCCTAGTTATATTGTAAGGTTTAGAGTCATTTACTACGTTAAACTTACAGCCCCTATCCTCTGCGGGGTTTTTTTTTTTTAATTATTTTTATTTTGTTGCAAAAACTTTTTTCGCTAGTTTTTTTTTATGCAGTCTCTATCTAACACTCAAAACAGGTTTGAATGTACTGCTGTGCTAAGCACGAAAGTCAAATCCGCACTTTTTATCAAATTTGAGTTACAGTCATCAGGTGGTCCTTTGTCTCATACATGTCACCTAAATACCATGTTTTATGGTCATATGGCAATCGGAAATATATTTTAGAAAATGCTAAAAAAGAATTATTTGAATCAAATGCATGGAGCTGCACAACTTTAAAGAGCAATTTCTCATTTTGAACTTGGCTGCAGATGCAACTTCTGCTCTTAGCACGGCAGTGTATTTGTTTCACTCAAGCTTCTTGGAATTAAATTTAATGACATCAAAGTGTCAAAACTAGTAAATCAATGGAATGTCATGTAGAAGTATTTCACTTCTTGATAAAGTATACAGGCGTCCCCCATAGAACACGGTTAATTCGTTCCGTGTAGTATCAATCGTGTTATGCAAGACTTTTTTAGAACAAACTTTATAACTTATTTTTTACACTAATTAATCATGTACATAGTAAAAATCATGTCAATATGTATCGTCTTGTATTGAAACAGTGTTAGGTCGAAACCATGTCATAAGAGACTTAGAAATAATGTGAATCAAGGGATGTGTACCGTGTTATATCGAAACCAAGTTTCATAAAAACAAAGTAAAAACTTATTAAAGTTATTATCAAACATTAACAGAATGTATTAAACAAAAATGAAATTCCATCTTTTTTAAACATAACTTATAGTTTTCGTGTTATTTCAAAACCATAAAGTATTAAATTCAAGTGTCGTACCATGTTATAATAATCGCAAATTTGGTGCCGTGTAATATTCAAACCATGTTGTACAAGTACTGTGTAAAACAAAGGACCCCAGTATATATTTTAAAATGTCATCAACTTAAGATTGTGATTGAATTTTTACTCGAGAAAGCCTTTCACAATCTATTAATGCTTTGTAAAAAATTTAAATCAGCAATTTGATAATTACTTTACTGCAAATAAATCATTTTAGTATTTGTTACTGTTATATGTAAAAATATACTAGTCATTTTCCCCTTACTTTTTTCTTTGTCTATTTCATAGTTTTTTTGTTGCATGAAATGTTAAGTTTTAATGAAAGAATGAGTTAACAATTACAATACCTAAATTTGAAAATTAAGGCTTGTCAAAATTGTAACTGCTCAAAATAATTTTATAATTGTATGTTTTCAATTGTACTTTTAGTTTCTACCGATTGTTTTTGTTCACTTTCGTCCTGACTGCTAAAAGCTAAAATTATGACATATGTTAATATTTTTGAAAATGATTTTTGTAAGAATACTGTAAAACGATATGGAATTTGTTATTTCATTTTAAATGTTCTTTTATATGTTTTGCATACGTGAATGGGCGGTGTTAAAAGTGCAAAAATTATTTGCCCATTTGTGTGTCATCTTTTTAAGTTGTCCCTAGATGTAAGTGTTGTATTTTTTTAAATGTTATTGTATAAAGCATAATGGTTACATTTTAAAAGTGCCATCACAATAAAACCATTCTTCATGTTTTTAACAAATGTACAATACTTTTAAAGATGTACATAGCAGAAATATTGTTTTTTGTTGCCTAAGTAATAAAAAAAAAGAATGTACTGTTCAACCAATTATACAGTATATATTTCATTTATCTTCAACTCTTGCAAAAAGAGAAAAGTTATACATAAGCTGTATATTTTTATAATAAAGTAAAAGTTCTTTTTAAAATGGCTCCTAATTCTTGGAATAGCATAGATAATCAAAATCACAGAGTCTTGTTTGTAATTGTGACATTTTGTTTTAATGAAGTATGACAGCAAAAAATCTGTTGGATAAAATGGAAAGAACGATTTTTGAAAGTGTAGTGTTGTTACTATGACGTAGAAAAATACAACAAGAACATAGTTTTAACTCAAATTTAATAATACATTACACTATTTACATAGAAAACAGCTTCCTGACGCCAGGGGTCAGACATTAGGAAAGGAATTTTTCATCATAAGACACAGCTTTTTGCTGTTGCTCGTGCATCATATATTTTTTACATATTTCTTGACAACTTTATTTTCACATTTTTTTATCAAACTATTTTTAATTTGTTCTTTTTTACTACACATTTGGCATATTTTTCGATTACATTACAATTTTATAAATATTTCTTTTGAATCTAGAAAATTAATGCATTTGCACAATTTCATTGGAACTTTTAGCACCTTTCTCTAAGCACGTTTTCTGTGCACGGTGAACATGCACGTTTTTTTATGTGTGTATGAAAAAAGTTATTCTGATACTAATTTCATTTTCATTACATACAAGTTTAAAACAAAATGCAAATATTAAAATTACGAAGTTTACATTAATCTTCAATAAAGTATGAGGCTGTTTCAAAACGCCAAACCACTGTTCGTTCATTCAGTGAGAATACAATTTTTGAATGATAGTTTAACTCTTAGCACTCAAGGAGTTGGTCTCTGCTGGGCTACTGTTTTTGTTGATGATAAAAGATATATTTAATATACTTCTTTTGTTCTTAAAAAAAATGCTTGAACATCATATATTTCATATATTATTAAGTTAAATATTATCATTAGAAAATTATATGAACCATCCAAAAACAACATTTTAATTTTAAAATGAAATTAAATCATTTGATGGTCCAATTTGGAAAGGCAACCAGCAATAAAGTGAGGTTTTGAGTGAAATAACAGCAAACCTTTTTATTTATTTCAAAGCAGGAGCAAAGTGCATCTAAAATCTTACTGAATAATGTCGTTTTGAACTAGGCCACAGTTTAAAAAAATAGTAAAAGTGATTACATTATAATTTTTACTATGCTGGAATAAAATTAACATATTATAGAATACAATATTAGTATTACATGTTTCTACATAAATTAGTCCATCTATTATCACAAGAAGCACCTACATAAGTGACATTTTACATTGAATGAGAAATAAATTTTAACAGCCTTATACTTCTGTTTTTAATGTTGTTCTCCTATGGTTGTTAATCATGTGTTGTGTTCAAAAAATTTTACTTACGCTAACTATGTTAGGTTCCCATCATCTATGAGAGTACAGTAGACCGTCCGTCGTTTTACGTGGGTTTATTTTACGCGGTTTAAGATTTGATACCTTTATTTTATTTTACGCGAATGAGTTTCAGTTTTAAGCGGATGCGGCAATGCAACAAGAAAAAACTTTCTCCTCTTTCAAAATCCAAACTCCTAAAGATTGCAGATTACACGTAATTAACTGCATTTTGGCGTGCTAATAATCGAGCTTGGGCCACTGAGACGATTTGAGATTGGTTCCAGAGCTCTTTCCAGAAGTAAAGTTATTAAACTCGCACAGTTTAGAACTCACTGGAAGAAGAGCTTTTAGGAGTGACAAAGGAGGCCAAAACCAATGAGGATACTGACGTCGGTGACACACAACCAAAAACGTTCACATTGAAAACTTTAAGCTATTCCTAGACATAAGAAATGATCTTTCTGATTTGTTAGTGAAGGAAGATTCTATCATGGAAATGACACAAGTGATCAAGGATGCGATAATACTCTTTATGCATGTTGTGCATACAAGTGAATATAAGTACATATTAAACTTATACAATTAGTCATCACTAAAATGAAATATTTTTTTATCTACAGAACCAAACCCCTATTTTAACACTAGTATTAGGTTTCAATTAATGTGGTTTCGATTTACGAGGCATTTCCATGGAACATAACCCCTGCGTAAAACGAGGGTCTACTGTATAAAAAATTTACTTTGTAAGCATAATATGGCATAATACATAATCATGTGTATGGTTTTCTAAATTTAGAATGATATTCCTAATCTTAAAAAAAATAGCAGGTGGTCAAAAACTTATCAAATATGTACTTTGCGATGCAAAGCATAGTGAATTTAACTACTGTACTAAAAACTCTCATCGTCAAATACTAATTGGAAACTGATGTTCCCATCCATTTTTCTGAGGCTATACTCCCAGTAATACACAATGTTTCTAAACAATTTGAGAGCATATGGCGTATATGAAGTATAACCCTATGGGAACACCACTGGATTGCAGAAAAACCACTAATTTATGCTTTAATGAATGCAGTATATTGAAAATTAAATCATTTTGGCTATGTAACTAACTACATTTTTTATGATAATAATATTAAAAACTAAATGCTTACACAATTTAAAAGATTTTAAATTAACAAAAATTTGTCGTTGCTTTATATCTACAGTAAGAACAGTGATTACGATAAGTGGTTTGGCAGTAGATGGGGTTTTACATTTAGTGTTAAATACGCATCCAATTACTATTACTGTGAATAAGAAAAAAAACTGGTTATTGTGTTTGCTTTTTAATTTTTTATGAACAAGGATTTACTACCTCATTAATATAAAATAGTAATAGATATGCTACATTGTCATTTAAAACTAGAAAAAAGAAAGGGGCCTGCGTGTCTCCTCTAGTTATTTGTTGCAAAATAATTCAAATAATAATTAACTAAATGTGATGTTGCTTTCTTGGGCAAGTGACTCAAAAGAAATTTTCAAAGAATTACGCTGATATGGACTGAAATCTAGTATATTGTGGAAACATTTTCCATGTACCAACACTTGAATAATTCTTCATTTAATCAAATAAGAAGGGGCATTACCACTTTCTCTACAGCAAAACATTAATCTTTCACTAAGTATTCTGCACATTTGTTTTTATTTAAAACTGCACCAAAAAATTAAACTTATTAATTATCAACTAATATCAGTGACAGGATTTTGGTTTTAAATAACAGTCTTCTAAATAGTACTGTCCACATTAATATTTTCCAATAATATTTATCAGTATTATCTCCCCTCCCTCATCTCAAAAAGAAAGAGATAAAAAAGATTAACATTTTGTCCTTTGCAATGGAATATTTAGTCACTTTTTAATTGCCTACTCAACTCATTTTTAAGCTCAATTCAATCTCCATGTCAAAAGCATAAAATAATCTTTTGAAAATATCAATAAAAGTTAAATAATTTTTCAAAAGTAAATTTAAAAAAAAAAACATTTTTAAACTAAAATGGCTGGAATCGAGTTTTTGTAGCATAGCACCACTTCATGGACAATTTTCCTTTTTAAAATGGAATATGCAATTTAATCTAAATGGCATGATGTAAATTTAAGTTATTAAAATATGGAATAAATTTAAGTAAATAAGCTGTAAAGAATACCTCATTACAAAAAGAAAACATTTTGACACAATCTTGCGTAACCATGGGTGGAATAGTTAAAATGAATTAGGGCCATTCCACGAAAAAAACCAGTTACCCTGCACTTGATGGTTCATATATTCCATTAAAAAGTAATAATTTTAAAAGGTACCTAATGACAAAATTTTTTGCTTAAGAAATCACACATGAGTTTAATTTGTTAAGCAGAAAAAAACTGTCCATTAATATTTTTAATGAAATATATGAGGCTTCACATGCGGGGCAAAATGACCATTTTCAGTGGAATGGTCCATTACACAAGTTAATTACTAAGCATTTCAAGACAAAAAATTTTTAAACTATTAACACACATATTCACAAAACATTAAAAGTTGAAAAATTCACACAGATTTTCTATACCATGCAAAACAGTAAAAAAACTTATTATATACAGAAGCAGAAACAGCTTTTCATCCAAAAAACTTGACTAGCGAAAAGTTTTAACCACAAAGTAAAATTTCAAAATGAGATTTTTTTTTAACTACTTCAAAAAAAGAAGTGATAGATTTCAATTTGATTTTTCATAAAAACAATTATGATACAAGAATTGCAGAAGTTAAATATAACATTATTAAGATCTAAGGAAGCAATACGCCTACCTTGATGCATATATATGTGTGTGTGTACATATAAATTGTATATAAATATAAATAAAACTACTATTGAAACTGAAGCAATAGCAGATAGGAAATAATAAAACCCAAAGTCAAAATCGTACAGTATGCATTGTATGAAAAAAACCAATGTCCATCCCATTTTCTTTGGACGGCTAGTTTTTAAAAATTGATTGTGCACCTTTTATAAAATAAAAAAGTTCATTCCTATGACATCATTAAATTTTCACTACTTAAGTAAAAGTTGGTAAAGTTACTCTATCTTTGTTCAGATACATCTTCAATCTATGTGACACAGATCCACAGAATTTTAAGCAATGCTTTCACTAAAAGTAATTTAAAAAAACTTTCGAACAACTGATATGTCAAGGAATTTCAGTTGCTACATGCTCCATAGATTGTTGAGAAATCAGACTGGGAAGACATTCAGGATGCATTGACCTTGTGCTTGAGCATTTCTAAATTCCCTGATTGGTGAATATCTTGCGGGGAAAGACGAAGTTTGTAGATCTGTTCAAAATTTCCTCCTTCTTCGCAAGTTAGGTTATGCTGGCTCTGTTTGAGGGTCGAGAGGAAGTGGCTTATGTGACTGAAGTTTTTATCATTATTGTTGTGGTTTGCATCAGAATCTCCATTTTCAAGGGCAGAGGTCAGTTTCTTGTTGATTTCTCGCTGTTCTGCCAGCTAAAATAAAAATAAAACATGCAAAATTTCTTTCGAGTAAAGATTCATTAATATTACATGAAACCTGAGCATGTAAGAAATTAATTTTGAAATGTGTATAAAAATTAATCTGTATACATAAATCGCTATTTCTGCATGTAAGGATGTCCGGGGTAAACTTCAAAATTACTGGACCGATTTTAACCATTTTTTCACCACAGGTAGCTACATTATCAGGAAGCAACATAGGCTAAAATATTTATTTCTAAAAAAGGGGATATTTCGATAATTGGGAATCTGGTTTGGTCGTTTCACTTTTGGCGTAAATTTTATTTTGGTAACCCTGCTGATTTAAAGTAACCCTACGTTTCCAATCTCTTTGTTTTGATTTGCAAAGAAAAATACCTCTTGCGCAGGTGCTGCAGCCAAAAATTGACGCCATTGAAGAAAGATCGCCAGATTCCCAATTATTGAAAAATCTGGAAACATCTGGAAAACAGTAAATCTTAATATATAAAAATCAATGTCCTGAGATAACATATATATATATATATATATATATATATATCAACGCACAGTCGAAACCGCTGAAGCTTCAGACTTGAAATTTGGCAGGCATGTCCATATGATTACAAAAGTAACCACTAAGAAAGGATTTTTCGAAATCTTAATTAGTTCGGGAGAAATTAATTAAAACCCCTTAATTTCTGCGAAATTAAAAACCTGTCATTGAAATTAAAATCCCTTATTTTCGAAGGCTTTCCTCCATTCAAATCATTATTCAGTACTTCATCTCAACTTTTGGTCGATAGCGAACTATAAATTTGATATTGTTTTTGTTTCTCACGTGATTCTTCGAGGCTTTTCTCAAGTCAAATCATAATGTTTCTGTCTTTTGCTTTCATTTTTTCAAAACTAGATACGAAGTTTTTAAGAACATCATCACAGGCGGACTATCCTTTTGAATTTAGAAGAGTGCAGTTTCCTGTTAAAGTTTGCTTTGCAATAACCATTAATAAGTCACAAGGACAGACATTAAAAGTAGCAGGGATCGATTTAAGAGAAGACTTTTTTTCACACAACCAATGTTATGTAGCTTACTTCAAAGCCAGTTCATCAAGCAGTTTAATAATTTTAGCACCAGAAAAAAAAAATTTTGTATACAAAGAAGTTCTAGCTTAAACATAGGTATAACAATAAAATGTGGATGACTTGTGTTTGCAAGGATAATCAATACTTTAAAAGGATCGTTAATAACAATTAAAGATCAGTTAAGGACAAGGGCATATATTTATATATATAAGGAGTCCAGGGTCCCCGGGATCCTCCCCAAATTAGAAAAAGTTATAGGTAATAAGTAATTAGTATAGGGGTTTTTCGAAACTAGGTGCACCAAGCACTGTTAACCCCTACTAATTCCATTACCCGAGCAATGCCGCGTACGGGAATGCTAGTTTCATATAATTTCCCCATTAAATGATTAAATATAAAACCCATTGTTTCAAAAAGTTGTTGCCTTGCAACAGCAATATTAATAGTAATCATAATGAAAATTTTGAACAAAGGCTTCTCTGGAGCAAGCATGAATTTCAGTCATTTAAATATTTGGAAATTCTACTTTTTGCACACTGAGAGAAACATAGTAGAGAGCTTTTGTGTGTGTGTGTGTGCATATGTGTAGTATTTAATTAAATAAAGCGCACAGGTTTTTTTAGTGCTTTTTGCTTTTGTTAGTTCATATTTTAGAAATTCTTCACATTTTTATATGCTTAAATGTTGTGCTTTCATTTCTAAATGAATACTCGTTCGTTCTTTACACTTATTGCTATTTTACTTTTAAGGGTAAGGAACAAGCTCGATTTTTAATCAGGTCTAAGCGGTATGTTTTGAGTTCTTTCAGTTAAAACAGAAACGGAATGAAAGTAGAGATTGTTTCTCACAATTATTACTGACCCAAGCAGCAGTGCCAGGTATTTTTGCTAGTTAAATACATAGGCAACTATCTCAGACTCATAGTTTATGAAAAACACTTTCCAGCGCATTATCAAGATCCTGTCTACCTTTGAGATCAAACAGTATTATTTTGATATACACTAAATAAAAAAGTTCTTCAATCAACATTTTTGATACATTTTTTGCATGTAAAAATTATCAAAAAAAATTGTAAAAAAATTCCCTCATTTAACTATTTTGAAATTAAAATAGAATAATTTATCTTTACAAAAATTCTAGTAAAACAAATTACACTATACTCTTCTGCTTTCTCTAACCCCAATTTGCTATTACCAGTGAAAGTGAAGGAATTGCAAACAATTATTTCACCACACTTTGGTCACTTTTTCAAAGTTCCAAACTTATGCCATAATATTCTAATGTTAAGTGGCTCCGGATTTTACAACAGTTTTTTCGTGCAACTCCAGTTACGACAATGCTTTGAGCTGCGCAGACTGGATCAAAATTTGCAATTGAAAAATTTTCAGTAAAATAATGAAGACATCTCGAAAGTTTGTTGCAGAAACTTCGGACTCTTGACAAGAGATTTGACCAGGCATGACACCTCGAGAATGGTGGGGGGCGAGTAGATAAGTTCTGAAAGGTACAGGTTTCAGACTTTGACAAGAGTGACAATAGAAAGGAATTTGAAGCAGATGGATTGCAATACTGGACGAGGAAAACAGCAAGAGAAGAGAAAGACCATAGCTACGTTAAGCTGTAGGTGGTCACAACAAGCTTCTCCCATGACAGAAAAAGAGATAAGGGGCTCCTATTAGATTGAAAAGAAGCACACAACAATGGATAAAAGGATTAGAAAGGGTTTTTGTCACCTTCAAAAAGTGGGGCTTAGCCATCAAAATCTAATCAAATTGCGGACAAAAGTGAAAAGAGTTTTGAATTGGTTTCTTTCTTGCAGGTAATTTTGTGGAAGGAGTGTGGCAAATGTTATTCAAAAATTTATCTTTTTTTTTTTTTTTTTTTTTTTTTTTTTAAATAATTTTTAACCAATAATTCAATTTTTACATTAGTTAAATCGTAATTTTAAAAAATATTAACAGTATTAATTTCTTCATTAAATCTAGTTTTATGGTTAACTAATGTTTAATTATGAATTTTTTAAACTATTCCGGTTATGAAGTCGCTCCGGCTATGATGACACCAAAGGTGTCGTAATAACGAGCTTTGACTGTATAATAAATTTTATATATGTTTTGGCCTGCAAGAATCATCGTAATATGAGGTGCAACCCACTGTTTAAATTTTTCAAGGTCCTCCGTGCAATTGCTAACTGTTGCAGATGGTAAAATGGTTTTGATATCATCTTTAGCAACATAAAATTTTATTTTTGAGAACAATAAATTTAGTTAGTACCAAAATACTCCCAGTTTACAATTACCCTGCTAGGCCATAACAGTTTTGTTAAAGATAGGTTTCAAGAGAAAGTTCAACTTATGTTTCAGTTTTAGAACTTTCACAGTGACATAAACATACAACAAAAGTCAAAGGTAATGAATAAGCTATTAATAATAAAAACTTACTTTCTCTTGAAGTTCAGTAACTCTTTTGCATAAAATTTTTACATCTTCACTTTCAGCAGATATTTTTGATTGATTGCTGTCAGCTAGTTCCTTTACCTACAAAATATATAACTATTCATGTACTGAGCCTAAGAAACAGAGTATAAATTCTTTTTTAATAACATTACAAAAAATCTATGAAAAATATTCAACACACTTAAAAGTTTTTATGCATTCTGAAAAGACTATACAGATATTTTTATATGTATAGAGCTATGTGCATTCGTGCAGTTCATAAAAGTGAAGCAACACTATTTACTATCTGACCAAGTAAAAACTCCCTTTTTTTTAAATCACCCTTGAAAAATGAAAGGCCACTCGACCAAACAAATGATTTCACATTAAATGTAAAATCCATTCAACTGTATTGTATAACCACCACCAAAAACAACTTACACCAAAAAAAAATGTTTATTTAGGTTGAATTAAGGATTTAATTACTGTACACCTAATATTTCTGTTGCAATGACACATCAATTAAACAACACCTCAAAGCTCCAGATATTTAGAAAGTTGCTTGCAATGTTGATGCATTCAATTTGGTAAAACAAGAAGTAATATTGGAAAAAAATATTGACCTACCTAAATCCCTGAATTGTAGAAGAAAGTAGCGATATGTCCGCCATTTACGGGCTAAACAATGCTTTCTCCATACATCTGCCTGTGGTGAATTAGCGTGTTTTGCTCCTTGAATGTGGTTTCTTATTAACTCTATACATCCCCCAATCCAGACACAACACATGCTACTTCATTACAGTAGACATAGAAAGTTTCGTTTAGCCCCAACATGGCGGAAGTGTCACTTCTTAAGCTACGATCTAGGGCTTTAGGTTAGACCAGGGGTGCAAGTGGACTGAAGTAAAATTTTCTGAAGACAGTGAAATTTTCCGAAACTAGCTAGAAAGCTCTGCATTCCCCCCCCCCCCGGAAAAACTCTACTAATATGCATACAAAAATCTTGGGGGGGGGAATATTTATAAAGTGTTTTTTTTTAATATTTTTTTAGCTTTAGGATTTAGTTTAGAATTTTTGGAAACAGCAACCCAAAATTTTTGGAATTTTCTGAAATTTCGGATCACAAACACCCCTGGGTTAAACAACCAATGTAGTCAAGGAGTTTTCGGAGAGACGAGTTACCACTGTATCTGTATACAGGCTGTTTATAAAGTTTGGCACTGACAAGAAAAGTTCATTTTTTAAAAATGTGCTTCAAATTTAAACAATGCTTTTTTTTTAATTTTGATCCTTGGCTTAAAAAGTTTTTTTTTTTTTCAATTATGCACTTCTACATGTGCATCATTCGTAGCTCTGAGAAGATTTAGACAACTTTCAACTTTGTGTCAGGCACTAGTGCAGCCAGAATTTGCCTTCTGAGGGGGTGAGGGTTAAAAGTGCGACATTGATGGCAAAGCATTGATGTTTCAATGCTGAAAATAAAAATATTGATGGTATTCGACCAAAAAACATCGATGTTTTCAAACATTGATCTTTTTATCAATATATAACATACATTTTTTAATATACTATACTACGGACTTATATACAGGGTGTTCCGTTTTAACATTCAAGACCTTTATTTTTGCAACCGTTAGTCCTAGATGTATACTTCCAATTGCAAAAATGTTCAAAATCAGGTGCAGAGTTCAGGTACTGAAGGTTCGAAGAAAAAATAAAATGAGTCAAAAAAATACAAAATTTAACTTTTTATACTGGCCCAAGGTCCCCATCTTGTAGCTTTCATGGATGCCAGCTTTTGTAGATGTGTGTTGGCCTCTAAATTAAGCAGTCACACTGGAATGAACGGAACACGCTCATCAGATATTTGATTTCCCCCTGATTTGGATAGACTGGTTTTGACAAGACGTTGCTAGAAAATTTCACTTTAAATTAAATGGAGGAAAAAGAAAAAATAGTTGAATTTTCCACAACATTAAAAAAATAAAAAATTCTTTGCTTTTGTTTTGTTTGACACAAGTATCGGAATTGGGGCACCCCATTCCAAAGTATGTAAGATTCACCTCCCTCTTATTTTTTTTAATACTAAAAAAATTTACATACATACACACACACACACACATATATATATATATATATATATATATATATATATATATATATATATATATATATATATATATATATATATATATATATATATGTATAAAAGAAGACCCCCCCCCCCCGCCCGCCCGAAAGTCGGGTCTAGCTACGCCTCTGGTCTTGCAGGTTAAAACGGAACACCCTGTACATGATAATCTCTAACAAATATTTCTTAGTGGATCAATGAATTCTTTTTTGACATTGCCTCAGTTTGTTAAATTATAGCTATTATTTCAGAAATTCCTAAGTAACAACAATATTAAATTATTTACATATATTCTCTAACCTTGAACTAATTAGTACAAAACCACATTTTGCAAGTCAATAGAAAAAAATAATAAACAAAACCGACCGCCGTTTAGCTTATAATACAGCTTATAATACGTTGAAAAACATCCATGTGTTTATTTTAAAAGCATTCATTTTATGCTCCTTTGAAGCTAAAATGGTTTTGGGAAATTCCAGGTAATCTAAACACCGGCGATATTTATTTTCTTTGATTCTTTTCTATGTTATTTTCCAAGCAATGAGGATTCAGTATATATCTGAGCCAAAATAGGAGAAATAATTTGAGGAGCATCTGTGCCAGGCCCGTGTCCAGGATTTCATAAAGGGAGGGGTTTTTGCAGGCCTGTCACTTCAAAATATTTTATTTTGAAGGGGAGGGGCAAAGTGTTTGATCGATACATTTTATCTGAAAAAACAACAAAATATGTACAAAAATGCTTAAATTCATCATGTTTGCAGGGATGTGCCAGTTGCGACAAACTGCTCTAAAAGACTGCTAAATGAACTTTTCTGCTCCAAAATCGGACAAACTTGCGCCAAAAGTGCGATTTTGCATTTAATGTTGCAGTTCCTTCAGCATATTTGGCAGTTTTTTCAGATTATCATCAAGTTTAGGCATTTGGAGCTTGTTTTTACGATTTTTTTTACGTAGCCCTAATTTTTTGCGTATTTCGAAATCCGATTGCATCCACTTTCGAAAAATTCAATCGTTTTAATTTATTATGTGATCGTTTCCAATGAGTTGAAAAATTTTGCATTGACCATTATTTTCAACCGTTCTTATCTTTTGTTTTCAGAAGAAGAGGACTTGTAAGTTCGTCTTCTTGCCACGCCCACTCAAAAATGTCAAATCTAGTTGCATCCGAATTGATCTAAGCAAATGCCATGTGTAAAAATTAATATTGTTCACCAGTTTTTAATCTTTTGTTTCTTAAGATTTTAGGACAGAAAATTGATCCCTAATTTTGGTTGGAGACACATAAGATAGCAAAAATCGGGGAATTCTAATGTTCTGGCGATGAAAATGCAGACATTTAAAGTTTCTGAGACTCAAACATTACTTTCCATATTCTGAGCCTGCCTCAAAATTTTTATTTTTATTTTTTCACGTGTATTTTAAAATTCCTTTTCTTATGACATCATTTCTAAAAAGCATTTTTTTCATTGTAATTTCATTATTATTTTTGTGATTAAATATCAAATAGTTAAAAATTAAAGGTTTTAATGATTTCCTTTGCTTGATCTTCAGATTTGTTAACCAAGTAGCTCAGTATGTAACATATATGACTATGTGCATAAGGTCAAATGTTAGTAAATAACTTACAGGTACCGAAAAAAAAAGATTAATAAATAGCTCTTTAAAACTCACTTGTAATTTGTAGAAGTAAAGTTTTTAAATTTAACTATTCTTTTTTGCTTTTTTTTTTTAGCCTTTTTGAATATGTTTTTGAGTTTTATGTATATATATATCTTGTGTCTTTTACATATCTGTATGAACTACATAAAAGCAAACAAAATTTAAAAATAGATATCAAACATCAAAACTTAAATGTGAACAAAAGCAGTGATGTATTAAGCAAAGTAAATATGTGAACTAAATTTAAATCAGTGTATGAAAAAAGTAGAGCAGGACATGACTTGTCTTTTGTGAAAAATATTAGACAAAAAAGAAAATAAATAAATAAATAAATATTAAATAAAATAAAAATAAACAAATAAATGTAATTAAGAGAGCTTCAATTAGTAGTTGGAGTGTTGGAGTTATGGTTTTTTTGCATCCTTAATCTCCTTTTTTATCATTTTATCATGTCACACATGTTTCTGTGCATGAAATATACATAATTGCTACAAATTGATGCAATATTTAACTTTTCGCTGCTGCAAGCTGCTCCAAGTTTGCAATTTTACTGCTCCAGGCTGCTCCAAATTCACCGTTTTACTTCTCCAAACTCACCATTTTCCTGCTCCCAAGATTGCTCTAAAAGCGAGTTTAGGACGGCACATCCCTGTGTTTGTAAAATCCAGGGAGAGGGGTAGCAATTGACCTCCCCTAATCTCCCAAATGACGGGCTTGCTTTTAGCTTCAATTATTTTCATTCTCAGTTGCATTGTCAGGAAAACACACTTCAGTGTGCAAATAATTCTTCACTGTTTAAGGTCACAATGAGGGGCTTAGCAGTTTGGAGGGGAGGGGGAATGGTTCAAATTCACAGAAGATTAGGTTTTAAGCAATATACTACCTATTCTATTAATGTATTTTACACACAGCAGAACCTCGTTTAGCCAGCGCCTGTTTATCCGGATCAAATTTGTAGAAAAAATATATTTACGTAAATAATCATTTAAAATTATTATTTCAAGAACAGAAGTTTAAATCCGCCAAATACTCGGTTTCATATCAATTAAGCATACTACTCCTGCAAAGGACGTACAATAAAGTATAGTACTAATTTAGCAAACAATATGATATACTTTGGATGTCAGCCCAATACTATTGCAGCTGAATTATAACTGATGAAGTACATTGAGAAAAAATGGTATGATATAGTTTTGTTTAGAAAGCATTGTTTTTTGGTGCAATAAAAGATAAGTCTGCATATTTAAGAATATTATTGATTATTATCAGGATTTTCGTTTATTAGGATTGCCTTTGGTCCTATCTAGTCCGGATAAATGAGGTTGTATTGTACATGTAAGGATCGTTATGAACCCCACCTCCCAGAAGGAAATTTCTGGTTGGGCAAGAAAACCTCAGTATTTATCCATTTTACTGCTTGTTTAGATTCAAACCTATTATCTGTTTACAGTGCAATATATTGCAACAAGTACTGAGAAAATTTCACAAACTCTTTTATAACATATGTTTTCAGATTTTAATATTGTAAGATAATGCTTAGCAAACTAAATAGGAAGAGTTTTGATGCAGTTGTAAATTACATTAACGAACGCAATTACTTTGCATCTACAGAGCGCCAACAGTTATCGCTTTTTGTGAAACGACCCAGATCAAAACCCCTTATGAGAAGCAATATTAAACAAAGTATTGACAGCCCATTCAACTGTTCATCCATCTCTGTTTTTCCAAAATATGATTTTAGTTGATTAAGAGAAGAGAGTGTCGTAAGTTACCAGGCAACTTCAAAGAGAATGCTTTTTAAAAAAAGTTCTGTACACAAATTTCAACATTAAAGCTAATTTTAAGTCAAATATGCACAATTCTTCATTTATTTTTTTATTTTTTCTCCAATGGGAGGGGTTTAACCCCTAAAACCCTCCCCTTGGACACGGCTCTGATCTGTGCTGATTTTAAGAAGCATCTTGAAATTTTGCGGAGCAGCTCAGTATTTTGCATAAAATTCAATTAAAAAAAACAAGAACCACTTGTCTAAAACTGTTTTTGAGCTTTCATAATTATTTTAAGCACTAGCATAAAAATAAAAAACAGCTATAAACACTGTCATGCTTGAAAACACTCGGCCGGAATATGCGGAGCAAAATTATTTTTTCGCAGAGCTCAGGAGTTTCACAATTTTTCCGAGACAACTCCGCAAGATGTGGAGCTCATGCGGAGCTAAAAAGAGCTCAGTTCCTGCCCTTATCAAACTTAGGTGATGTCGATGTTGCCGAGAACTCAATACTTCTCAGTCAATTTATAGATACCTTTTTTTTTTTTCATTTTGAAGATCGATGATTTGAAACATTGATATTTTTAAATCGATGTTGATTCTCTGAGAAATTATATCATAATTTTCAATTAAAATACAAAAACATAAACATCTAAAAATCATCAAACCCAAAACATCAATGTTCCAAAAACATTGAAAGTAAAACATGAATGTTTTAACAAGAACATCTATGTTTCCAAAACATCGACATCGATGTTGCACCCCTTGTGAGGGTTTCATCATCACAGTCCTTATATTGAAAAACTGTTATATTAGAATTGGCAGTATATGTTAAAACCAAAGGTTCTGGAAGCTTTTTCTTTCATAGATGCCATTTATAATTTTCAATGTTAGCACCACCAACATGCCATTAACTAATAGTGTACCAATGAGGAAAAAACTTGGTAAGGATGAAAACGCAAAAAGAATTATGCATAAATCTTAATTTTTTCCCCCCTTAAATAAATTGTCTTTAGCAGTGCAGAAGTATTAACATCTTGTACTTCAGCTGAAACTACTATATTTCAAATGCAAGCATGTCCTTTTTTTTAAATTATATTTTTTAAATAAAAATTTTAACAAAATTCTTTAAAATAATGATCTGAAATCTCTATAAATGTATCTGACTAATACTTAAAGTCAGTGGACTAAAATGTAAGTAGTGGAAAAAACAGGACATTAACAACAACGCTGTTTTTTTTTCTTTAATTACTCTAATGGTAAGTTAAGTAAAGTCTAAAGAGTAACAAAATGATAAGTATGAATAACACCGCAATCAGCGATACAGTTTTGCACAGCTGTTCATTCAAAATTGAGCAGATCTTTTTAATCTGAATTTGTACTGCACTTTTTTTGATCTACTATTGTCCCACAAATAAAGCAATGATTAAAAAAAAAAAGGAATACAAATAAATTTTTCAAACCTGTGTTTCCAAGAGCGAAACTTTTTTCTTAAAGTCAGAAACCACAGTTTTATGTTCCATTTCCATTTTCATATTTTTCAGTTCACTTTCATTTAGCTGAAATGTAAAAGTTCACCGATTATAAATATACAGCACAAAATAAACTAGCATAAATTTATAACTATGAAAAAACAAATAATTCAGAAATGTGAAAATAACAAATTTTAATCAGTTATTTTTTCATCAATGAACATGCAGTAGTACAGTTATAATATAAGTATAATTAAAAGCATAAAAAAACCACACTACCTTCTTCTCTAAATATACAATTCTCTGTTGAAGTTCTGTAACATTTCCTTTTCGTAAACAGTTCTCGGAGCTCTTCATGTCACCATTTCCATGGTTAGCTGAAGAGTTTCCCACACATTTCTTTAAAAACAAAAAGGTTTTTTATTTTTTTAAGAAAGTTTTTATACATTCAAATACAATTATAAACACACCTGAGAAATGCAGAATTTTTAATTTTGTTTTCTACTAAATAGCTCAGTTAGTGCTAACTAAAACCAACATAGTTTTTGATTGAACCTCAAAAATTACTTCTTCAGTCTTTTTTTTTTCTATACACATAGATACACACATGTACATGCACACACATACTATACATAAATCAATTTTATATTGTTATATATTATTCAATTTTATATTATACTAGTGGCACCTGCACCACTTTGCCTGTAGTAGAAAATTAAAAGGTCATTTGGTTTGAATGTATATTTACAAATAATGAATCATGAATTTCTCACCAATTTCCTATGTTTTCACCAATTTTCAATGCTTTCCCATGTTACGGTTTCATGTTACAATTTGGTAATTTACTCCCCCACATTGTGATAATTTGCTTGGTGAAAAGTTCTTAATATTGGAATAGAAAAAGAAAATCGAATTTTTGAAAAATCGCTTTGCACATCCCCATGCTATAAACTAATTCTGTGCCAAATGAAAATCGGCAAAACGTTCTAGGCGCTACGTGCATCACAGAGATCCTGACAGAGAGACTTTCAGCGTTATTATTAGTAAAGATTTTAATATTGGAAGAAGAAAATTTTCATCATTTCAATCCTGAGCACTAACTGAGTTTCCTTAACAATAATCCCTTTTCACTTCACTTTTATGTAATATTTTAAATTTAATACAAAATGAACTTCATCATATAAGGGAGAAAAAAACATGCATATAAATAAATACTTACAACTAATTGAGACTGCAAGTCGTTGATTTTCTGTAAGAGTTCTTTGATATACTGTTGAGCTTCAGCTTCTCTGAGCTTAACAGCAATAAGTTCCTCTTGGATATGGATAATCGTATTTTCAGGATATGCCTCTTTTAAGCATTTGTTCACCTACATGAAACATAAATCTATAAGTATAATGCTCTATTGCTCTAACACAAAGCAGCATGATATACAGTCGAACTTGCTGATAATGGCACCCTTTTAAACAACACATTGGTTCTACTGTCAATAAATAACTGATCCCAATGAAAGTAAGGTTAAACTGCCACATTTTTAAAATCATATTTTAAAAGCAAGGCAAGGAATTCAGGATTCTAGTGGAGTAGTCAAGGGGGGAACAGAAGGGCATGGCATTCCTTCACATTTTTATTTTGACACAAATGCATCCTTAGCTTTTCAATTTCAGTAACTTTTACTTGCATGTGTAAGCATCCTTTTATCTTTGTTTTCTAGGGCTACACCACTCATCGAGTCGCAGATAAAATGAGAGTTTTTTTACAGCCTCAAACTCCTTTCCCCAAATCAGTCTGACTTAACTCCGCAGTCATGGCAGAGATGTGGACTTATGGAGGAAAGATGAACTCCAACTCGGTGAATTTTAAATCTTCCAACTTGGACTCCCAACCCTGATTTCGTTAAATCAAAATCACTCCAACTTTGTACTAGTCCTGTTTAACTGTCAAGCACAGTTTTAACATCATTTTACACTATTTCATTGTTCACTTTATTGCCTTTCGAGAAATTTTATGAACTTTTGCTTAAAGGAAGTCATAAGTTATATAGAATAGTCATGCTTATCCCATCACCAACACAAGAATTAGTAAATTAGCCCTTAACTCATATCACTCATTGTCTGTTTCCCAGAGCTCAACAAATTTCAACATGGAAACTAAATGGTGCAGCAAGAATGGGTGGATGTGAAACAGTACACAACGTTTGGAAAACTTATACTAGAAAAGAGATAACAGGCTCTTAAGTTTAAAAATAAATATTCCTGGACTATGTTCGACAAATAAACTACATAGCAAAGAGAAATGGAGTGTAATCAAGAAAAAAAATCATTGATGGTATTTGGCAAACTAGTAAACAAATAATAGTTTTTTAAGTTTAACACAGAAACAAAATATTGTGACAAAATAAGAGCTGTAGATGAAAACAACACAGCCAATTTCCTGCTGCAAAAACTTTGAACACAAAATGTACTATCATAATTTTGAAAAACTAGAAAAAGTGATTAACAACTAGTAGAAAAATTCTAATGTCAAAAATGATTCGGAGAATGTATCTTGGTGCAATAATTGAGTGAAACAGTAAAAAAAAAATTTTTTTTCAGCATAAAATTTATGTGATGCAGTTTGGTTGTGCAAAAATTCTCACGTCATATAGATAAAGCATTTTAATTGCATTACAGAACAGAAATTGATTTAGTTTCTGAAATCAGTCTTGTTCATAACAATATATTGATTTTAACTAAGTCATAAATAACACAACCCCCTGGCATTGATACAATCAATATCAACTATATTCAAAGACACTTACAGATTCCAATTCATGAATTTTATGCAAAAGATCTTGCATTGCATCCTCCTTTTCTGCTTCTCTTAATTTGACTGAGATCAACTCTTGTTGCATTGATTGTATTAAATCTTCTGTTTGATTATCAAGAGAGGAATGCTGTGAATTGACCTGAAAGAATAACATAAATTAATGAAGAGAAATAGAAGTCTTTCGATTATGTATACATACATGAATGAAATTCCAAGCAATACCTCTTAATATAAAAGTATAAATTTAAAAAATATTCCATGTGTTTTCCTGAAAGTGTGAAAAATAATAACAATAAGTCATTAACTTGACTTCAACTCTTAAGTTGTCGCGTATTGGTATTTCCTGGCCCGTTGTCATATATTTTGCCCTCTCCCACCACCCCTTATATTGATAATGGGGCCCATCTGTGTAGCTGACCTTGAGTAACTCCCTAACCTTGACACAGAATTCTGAGAATTTCTTTCAGCATTTCAAGGTTGCATAGCTTTCAGAAATGTATGTCTGTCATTTAGACCAATAGCCCAAAAACCTAGTCAGTTCCCCAACAGTTACTTTCTTTCAGCATACACTGTAAGAATTGCTCTTCATTACATATTTTTGTATAACAAATTGTATCTACTCTAATAGCTGAAGCAAACACTAAAAGAAATCATTCAAAATTCTTTTTCATCTCTCGGATTGGATTGCTAGGGAGGGGAAAAGACCGAAATGCGAGCACTAACATAATATAAAGAGACACGACTACACCCCGGTTAAAATCTTCAAAAACAAAACATCAAAGTTGTGAGCATTAATTTTAACTTCGTTTCCTTCCCATATTTGAAATGTGTATCAAATATATATTGGAAAATACAATTGTAAGGGAAAACTTCATACATTTTCAATCGGCAAAGGTATTAAATACTATAGAAATTGTAGAACAGAAACAAGCAAATACAGACATTTTTGTTTACCAAAGCCACTTTTAGAAAGTTTTTTCTCTGACTCATTTTAATATGAATTTAATTAAAACAATTAAGGCACTTAAAAGCATGATTAAAATGAAAAAATAAATAAATACAGCACATTTTTTCAGGGAATTCTCAAATTATACAGCACTTTCTCGCACTTTATGCTTCTTTTTAATCATATTTTAGCAACAATCATTTTTTAATATTTTTCATTTAGCACTTAAAATCAGTTGAATCCTTCTCAGAAACATTATTCAACTAACTTCAAGTTGAAGATATTCAATATTTCTTCGCTTGCAGTGACTAGTTTTTTAATGAATTTTAAGTATTCACGTAAATGAGAGGAAAACAATTTGAAACTTCACATGTTTGAAAGATGACTGCTTTGTAATTGCACGTTAAAACTGAACATCTATACATATAATAAAATTAGATTTTTGTTTTGTTTGTTTGTGTGCGTGTGGCGAGCATCCCAGGAAACCAGTAAGGCATAGAAAGATTAAATTTGGTATACAGGTGCAATTTTTGCCAATGTGCACCTCGGGCTTGGATTTTTGATATTTTAATTAGAAAAAAAGTTATTTCATGTTTTATGTGATTTTTAGCATTTTAGTACTTTTTACCTCACAGACCCCGAACCAATTGTGCCAGACAAATATTTTTTGTGCTATAATGTGGAATATTTAAATTTAAATATGATGAAAAAAACGTTTTTGCAGACAGAGCAATTTTTGTATTTTTTATGAATTTTTGAAAAAACCTTTAATTTGCATTTTTTCTAGGGCTTAACTTTCGTCTACAATTTTTCAAATGCAGAACAAAGATATGAGTTCTCACTTCACCAAAGTTCTGCTGCCTGCTGATAGCTCCGAATATGAGATAACGTGCCCACGTGATCCAACTGAAGTAATTTGCGTTTTTTCCCTCTCCCTTTGGACACACAGATTCATTTGCTTTCTTTTTCTTTCAGGGATTTCATTTGTTTCTCCCCCCCCCCCAGACGTTTTGCTACACATTCCACTTCATTCAATTAAAGCAGTGAGGGCTTTTTTTTTTTTGTCTTTTGCAAGTGCTACTTTTGCATACTACGGGGTACATAAACTTTTTTTTTTGCTGTTCCATTTAAATTTTCGTTAAGGTTTGACGGTTAGGTTAAAATCAATAGAGATATATAAGAAATGGATCGAATAGGTAGATAGATATTTCCTGCACTTTAGTGCTTTTCGAGTTAATAATTTTTTTCATTGAAAATTATTGTTAATTACCGAGTAGGTAATTAACAATCAATTAGGATAGATATGCATAGATCTATAGATAGATGAATATAGAGGTCGTATAGCTCGACGAACAGTAGGAGACAGACAGGCCTGTCATTGAAGGAACTTCAACAAGGGAGGGGGCTCAATTGCCCCTCCCCCCCGTACGATTTTAAAAAAATAATGTTCTCACATAAAAATAGAAATGTTTTTTGTTATTTTCCGAAAAAAATTTGATTTGAGAGTACACCTTTTCCTCCCTCTTCCTCCTTTGGGAAAATTCCAAATGGTGGTACTAGAGATAAAAATAGAAAATGTTTTATTCAAATTAATTGATATAGGTAGGTATAGATTGATTAATACCGCTGCAAAATTCATTTAAACAGCTGGCGAAGGCGGCAATCTTGGCATCAAATGGTGAATGACAAGTAAGTGAAACAGCTGCGGTAGACGTCTACTAGCATAGAAGGCGAATAGCGTAAAAAGGCAAACCAGCTGATCACCACAGGCGGCTAGTCAAGAAATAGAATCTTCATGTCCACATAAAAACTTTTTTATTGTGTTACTCAAGCATCATTGATATAAGCACCTTTAACACTGAAATTCTGCTACACTCTCAAGGCCGCCGTTTGGGTTGGGATACTGGAGCTATAGTACCGGGGCCCAGAGCACTAAGGGACTCGCAATGTCATAAAGCAGTTTTTTCAATAATAATGTTAATAATTTCATCAAAAAAATTAAGCTCTATATATATTTTTTCTGAAAAAGAAAAAAAAAATCTCGCATTACATTACCATTTCTCAATAGTATAAATATAAATGAAATACTCTTGCACAACGAAAAAATAGCAAAACTTTTTGAGTTAATGGGGGCATAATTCCTTAAAACTAGAGTCCTATATGTGATTCTACTTAAAACCGATCAAAGCCAAAAACGACCTAAACCGCCAGAAGCAAATACAGAGGTTATGGTGGGTAGAAAAAGTCAAATGTAATATGTATGTGTGATAATAATTTCAACACTTAATTCAATGATACTTCAATTTATATTACGAATGCCAGAATCATTGTCCTGCTTTAATTTTTATAAACGGAACGTTTTATTTCAAAATCACATCTTTCTACCTTGGTCCATCTGATTTTGCCTTACTGAAAATTCAGTTACCTCGCTTACCTCAGACATGACAAATTATCCAATTTTTACTGGATAAAGGTATTGCATTTGTAAATATATTTTTATGCTAACTTCAAATTACAATTTTTAAATTTACATTAAAATTTAAGTGTTCAGTTATAGGCAACTAAACAACGCAACATCACATATGAATGCAATTTTAAATTATTCATTTTGAAGTTCTTAAGTGTGTGAGTGAGAGGAAATTCAGTGATGGGCATAAAATTTTTCATTGGGCGGTAGGGGCTCATGGGGGGGGGGCAGGATTAAAATCGGTACTGAGTCCTATTCCTGGCAG
Source organism: Uloborus diversus (assembly GCF_026930045.1). NCBI lineage: Eukaryota > Metazoa > Arthropoda > Arachnida > Araneae > Uloboridae > Uloborus > Uloborus diversus. Next base: position 38,582,723 of record NC_072735.1, on the reverse strand, counting down.
CGGTGGCCCAGTATACTATTCACGATAAAAGTGAAAACCCAAGGTTACATTCAACAAAAGTGGTAAAGTTTTTAATGTTGGCTAAGTTAACTTTTTTGGTGTAATTTTACGTTTACAAAAAGGCAAAAAACAGCCAAATATTAAAAATGTTACGATGAGTAAAAGTTTGAAAGTGTCTAAATAAATTCAGAAAAAGTCTAAAGTTCACACAAAAGTCTGAAGAACCTCATCATTGATAGTACCAAAAAAATTGATGGAACGAAATAGAAATTGCAATAAGATGAAATAATTTCTACCATAAAACATTAGTAATATATAAATCACCTTACACTCTTCATGCTTTGAATGAACCTAATTTGAATGTAAAAGATAAAAAAAATTTAAAAACCAAAAGTCTTACTTCTGTTAATTCTTTTATTTTCCTATAAGCTCGTTCTAGTTCCTGTTCAATAAGCAGTTCCTTTTGCCTTAAGGATGCTAATTCTCGCTTTAATGCGTAGCTGTCTTCTGCTTCTTGGGCTCTCGTAACCTGACCTTGGACTAGGCGGTCGGCCAGCGAGGCACTTTCCTGGAAAACAAAATATTACCATTTGACAGCCAAGTTTAATATTTTACATACATGGCAAGTAATGAATTTAGTGCCATAGTCCTGCTACTTTTAAGAAGTTAGAATCAATATTTTAAGGAACATTTTTTCTTTTCAAGAAGCCTCAGGACTGGTAGTTAACACCTTCATCAGTACCCATATACCTTTTCTCGTGAAAAATTAATATCAATCTGATTCCATTTCACTGATGCATTTAACAAATTTATCCTCTTTATGTTTCAACAGGGCTTGAAAAGCGATAGCTTTGTGCAAGGTAAATTAGATAAAAACGGAACAACGTTTAAAAGCACAAAAAGGATAAAAAGTTAAAGCCTCTAGAAGGAGGCTATTGCCTCCGAAACATGTCTGCATTTTTAAAAACTTTTTATCCTTTTTGTGCTTTTAAACGTTGTTCCATTTTTACCAAATTCAACAGGGCTTGCTTGCATTCATTACTTGAATTAAAGACTTTTTACTAATTCAAATTTCGAAAAAAGGTAGGATCTATAAAATGTTTTCAGCAACTTAGGAAGCAAGTTGCAATAATTAATGCACAGCATTATATTTCATTTTTCCCTTCAAACAAAAGTGTTGATAGTACAAGCATGAGAGTGAAGTAAATATGAAAAGTCTGAAAATATACATAAACTAAATTTTGAAGAAGGAAATGGTGCATGAAATCTTATTTAGCACGAAAACACTAAACAAAGTTCAAATTATACTTGAAAAAAAAATGATAAAAACTATTTCTAAAGGTATGCGTAAATGTTTGTTAAAATATTTTTTACAACAAAATCCTGATCATTACTCTGTAAATAAAACAGCTGACTGAAAATTCTTTTCAAGAAACTAGCAGAATTTAAAAATGGTAAAATTTTGAATGTTGGCTAAGCCAACTTGCTTGGTGTGATCTTACGCATACAAAAACGCAAAAAACAGCCGTGAGTAAAAGTCTGAAGAATCTCATTATTTATAGTATGAAAGAATTTGATAGCACAAAATGGAGACTGGAATGATGAGATAATTTGTACAGCAAAATAAAACATTAGTTATATAAATCCCTCCAATGTAAACTGATAATTATAAATAGTGAAAATCAATTTACATGAATGTAAAATACCTCACACAAAAGAAATCATCAAAGCAGGATTCAAGGTAAAAAAAACAGGCAAAACGGGAAAAAAGATTTTTCTTTTTTTTTTTTTTTTGAAGGAGGTAACACAAAAAGTTCTACAGAAAAAAATGAAAAGTAACTTACCAATTCTAAATTTTCTATCCTCTGCCTTAAAAGTTTATTTTCTGTTCGTAATCTCTAAAATTGGATCATTAAAAAATTATTATTAAGAAGAAAGGAAACTATCATCCTACAGAAGTTTTAAAAACATGCAAACTCAGTTTACAAGAGAAATATATCAAAAAGAAGTGTTAAGACATGAAAGGAAAAATTGCATCAAAAATGCAAACTTTGTTTCATACCATATTAAAAGAATTTCAAAAACTAAAAAATTAAATTTAACTGAATAAAGTATGCAGACTTAACACAGAATTATACTTTTCGTCCTTGGATCAAAGGTAATTTTAAGCTCCAAGGGAGGAAATCTATAGTAAAAAATCAGCCTAGTAGTATAATTAATCCCCCATTATTATTTTCAACATTAAAAGAAATGATAATAGCTTCTATGGATAAATATATACTCCTTTTGATTAAGAAATGTAATTAAAATAATAACAACAATAATGACAGTAATAAATTTTGCATTTCATGAACTGGTTATTGCATTGTGAACATGATTAACTATCTTTAAACAAGACAGCACATGCAATAGGAAAAAGTTGCATATGGTTTGCTGATTTCATCTCAAATGCATATCTACAAAAAAACAAGTCCCAAGCGAGAATATGAATTATCATGAAAGTATTTATTTATTTATTTATTTTACATTTACTTTTCTTGTTTATGGGCTCTTATCAAACAGATGATGCCAGCTTAGGTACAAAATGTTAAAATACATGTAGTGTGATTCAAATTGTTATAGTTCTTAAAAATGTCATCCTCAAATTGCGAACCAAGGACGGATCCAGAAGTTTTTCAAGGGAGGGGCAATTGATTTTTATTACTTACATTTTGCTATGTATACTGATTTAAAAATATTGATCACAAAGGTTTTTGACTTGAATTCCGAAAGAGTTCCAGGATAGGGTCATAAACCAAGGGCGCCCATATAGGGGGGCAAGGGGGAGAGCTCGAGCCATCCCCTTGGAAATTAGAACTTCCTTGCTTTTAGTACTTTTTTCTTTTCAAAAATATAAAAATATTTCTTCTCCAGTCATTTATGAATAAATAATTAAATATGTCAAATTTTAATGACTCTAATCTGTCCTGAAATCTGCTTTCATGGGAAAAATATCCTGCTAAACTATGGTTAAAATTTACGAGCCCCCCCCCCCCCCCCTTACAATTTTGTATATGGGCGCCCATGTCATAAACCCAAACCTCCCTTCTCCCAATATCAATGAACCTCGTCTAAATTTACATTTTTTTTTAACTTCATTTTTGAATCATTACTGGTGGAGTTTCCTTCAAGGGAGGGGCGATTGCCTCCATCGCCCCTCCCTTGCATCTGTGTATCTGTCCCTGCTGTGAACTGAAAATTCTTATAAGAGGGACTTCACAGGATAGCTAATAAACACTTTGATGAATCTTTAAAATTTAACTTTTAGACACTTGATATGAACGACAATAAAGCAATCAAACTTTCCAGAGCATTAATCTCACTCGCCAAAACCACATGATGATTACTATAAAATTCTTTTACTTGATTTTAAGAATGTTAAATGATTATTTTTCGACTTAAAAACTTATAATTAAGGCATTGAGAACCAAAGGAATGAAAATGCAAAAAATTAAAATTTTGGAGATAAGCAGAACAAACAGTAGATATATCAGTATTATTTTTAAAAACTTTTCAATGAAAGCCTACCTAGGACCAGAAATTTAAACTCAGTTTTCTTCAAAACTTAAAAATGCCCACTTACATCCCTTTGCTTCTCACTGTCTCAATTGTCCTAATTTAATTTTATGAAAATAAGTTAAAATTTTGCTTAAGATATCCCATCAGGAGTAAATGGATAAAAAAAAGACAAGATCTCAGATTTAAAGAATTCTACAGAATTCCATGTTAAGAGATTTATTATGAAACTAGTGATACCCGCACGGCTTTGCCCGTAATAGAAAAATCAAAAGGTCTTTTGGTTTGCCTGTATATTTACAAATAATGTATGGTGAATTTTCTTGCCAGTTGGCTTGTACCCATCTTACGGTTCCACATTATGATAATTTCGTATCTCGCCAATTGGCTTGTGCCCATGTTACGGTTCCACGTTATGATAATTTCGTAATTTATTCTTCTATCTTATAATATTTTTTTTCTGAAAATTTGAATAGAAAAAGAACCACATTGAATTTTCGAAAAATCGCTTCGAGGTGCACACCCTCATGCTACATACTAACTTTGTGCCAAATTTCATGAAAATCGGCCGAACGGTTTAGGCGCTATGCACGTCACAGACATCCTACAGACATCCAGACATCCTCCGGACAGAAAGACTTTCAGCTTTATTATTAGTAAAGAAGATTAATTAAGTTTGAAGCACAACAATCCATAAAGGACTAAGTTGTTGTTATTGTATCATAGTAATAAATCACTGTGCCACTGTCTTAAGAGATTGGACAATATATGAGACAACACATGGAAGATTTACTGTATAAAGAGAGGAAATAACACCCAGGGTTTTCGTTGATCTAAACCACCACCTCCAGCAATTGAAGCAAAGCTTCTACCTCAATCAAGTCTTGGCGGTCCCAACAAACTTTGTGCCACGTTTTATAGAACAGATCTATGCTGTATACATACAGCATAGATCTGTTCTATATAGAACAGATTTACAGAACAAATGCTGTATGCATACAGCATTTGTACAAACACAAAATTAAAACATACACAGTTATAGCATTTCATAACGTCACAAATCTTACCCTTAGTTCAATCATTTCTTCTTGTTCTTTTGCCTTATAACAAGTGTAATCTTTTTCTAATCTGAAAACAGAATGAAAGTAATAAAGAAATGCACAAAAACTAACGTGTCACCAACAGTGGTGCACACAAGACTTTTTTAAGGGGGGGGGGGGTCCAGGGTCAAAAGTCCACCATTCTCATTCCATTTTTCAACACACTGTCAAACATTTTCTTTTTATTTTATCGATTATTGTGAGCAAAAAACAGTATAGAATAAATTATTTAATTATTACTGAATATTAGCTAATAAAATAAATTATTAATAATAAAAACTTAAATTAAAATGCCAGAAATAAGGATAAGAAATGTATTTATCTTTACTATAATTAAAAATAAAAACAGCTAAGCGAAATCTTCATTATAGATACATATATAGAACAATTTATGTTCATATAGTTTGCAGGGGGAGAAAGTGAGAAAATTTATATCTTTTTTCATTTATTTAATCTGAAATTATTGTTTACTCTTCTTGGAATTTTTTTACCCACTGCATGCATAGGATTATCTTTAATCAAAAAAATTCAAGGGCTATGGGAGGGGTCCAAACCCCTGGACCCTCCCCTTGTGTGCGCCACTGGTCACCTATACTTTTTCATTAAATAATTGTAAATGCTCAAAGCAAAGGGTTTTTTTTGAGCAATCATGATTGCTTATTGCTTTCATTTGACTGATTTTGGCGTTCCTTTGATTTTATTTTCCCACCGCCACCCTCTGCAGCATCACCGTCGACCCGATCCTCACGATGCTGCTCCCTATACCGAAAGCTGTCTCCAGGTTGCATCCATGTCCTACACACACGCGCATACATACACAACTACACACACGCACACATACACAACTACACACACACGCACACATACACACACATACACACACGCATACATACAGACACCTATACATACATACACGCAACTACTCACACATTCAGACATCTACACATACACACACACAAAAACATACTCACACACATACACACAACTACCCTCACATTCATGCCTGCACACAGACACAAACACATACGCCTACACACATACACATACCCCCCCCCACACACACACATTCATACACACAACTACCCACACACTTTTGCCAGCACACAGACACAAACACACATGTCTACACACACATACACATAACCCCTATACACAAACACACATACCCCCATACACAAACACACATACCCCCATACACAAACACACACACTCGTGATTGCGAAAAACATAATTTGAATTCAAGATGTCAAAATTCAAATTAATTTTTTTAGATTTTTTTTTTTTAATGTTCAATTTTCTTTAACAATGCTTTGTGTTGTTACCTATCAGTGTAGGAAAGTCTACACTAGTTTCAAAAGGTCCCGACGCGCTAGATCCTCGTAAATAAGAGTCTGCTCATCGCACAGCTGCCTCCATGAGGCGCCAATACAAGCAAGAAGATGAGCAGTGCTTGCAGAAATTGAACAGGAACAAGGAGAAAAAATCTTCTCCCTCTTTAAAAATCTTAAACACTTTAAATGTCCACCACGGAATCGAGTCATGGCCGATTGAAGAGGACGAGGACCATTGCAAGAAATCGACAAACCAGGACTCTTGGCTGCATACCAGTGGTGGGATATACCACTACCCAGAGAGCTATGCTGGGGGTAGCTCAGCTACCAGCAGGGTCTCCCAAGCCAGACAGGGCTTCGTTGGGTCAGAGCCAGACTAAGAGAGATACCTAGGAGAAGGAAAACTCCGATTCCAAACCACCGAGCGTCTGTTCTCCAAGTCAAGAGACGGGCTGGGATTTTTCCTTCCCTGCTGTCGGATTGGGCAATGTACACTGGGAGAGCATTCTCCTGGCAGGGTCACCCATAATATGAAGATCGTTCCTGTTTGTTTAACTTTAAGCTGCAGGTTTCTTCAGAGGTTAAGTTTTCTGCCCTTGTGGAACCTCGCTAAAGTAAAGCTGCAATTCAAGCTAAGTCAAATGGTCTAGACACATATTGATACTCATACTGCATCGTCCGTCTCGCAGGATAATTCCGGGACAATGCTTTGTACGTACAGTATATTTATAAACTCCAATTTGATTCACAACTGATAATGAACTGATAATGATTCCTTTTTGATGCTCAAAGCTATAATGCAATTTAACATAAGAACAGTAAGACAAAACAAAGTTAAAAGCACTAATTAACACAAAATTGCAGAAATGCATTTTGGGATTTCAAGGAATCTCTATGTCTGCAGAAAAGTGGCTTGTGGATGTAAAATTATTTGACTAAAAAAATTTTAGCTTTGTCAGATCACTTTACATTCATAAGCTGACACATTTTGTCATTGAAAAAGGTGCTTGAAAACCCGAAACAAAAAGTTTGCATTTTTTCGAAAATGTTCTTTTAATGGCTTTTTGGTCTCGCTATTTGTTGCACAAAGACATTTATTTATTACTTCTTTCTAAAGGCACAGTACAGACAAAGGATAAATTAGTAAAATTATCGAACTTTTTTGTTTTAAAGCTTAAAAAAAATTATGCTACATAAATGAAGTTGATTTTTAAAATGTACTTACTTTTTCATTTTTTTACTACTATATTTAACTTGCATTGCTAAATTTATTAAATAATCAGGATCTGCTTCACATTTTGCTGGCATTTCTTTCTGGAAGTACTGAAAAAATAAATGAAAATGAATCATGATTATACTTTGCACTTAACTATAAGTGTAAAAAGCATGTTTAAAAAATTATCACTATTTAGCACTTTCAAACAAAATTATTACCTAATACATAAACATTAAATAAGCTTTATGATTAAAAAAATGTTTTGAAGAATTAATGAAATATGAATGATGTATAGAGACTTTCATGAAAACAAATTTTCTCGTAAATTTCTACTGAGAATGATTATTCAGCTTTTATTGCATTTGATTAAGTATTTCTGAATACATCTGCCATTTCAAAGCGCCCAGGCTATCAAGGACTGATCTCAATTGGATAAGTTGAGGTGATTATTTTTATAATTTTCGTTTCCAAAAGCAATGTTTCTTCTAAGGCACTGACATTGTACTACTAAGCTTTTCTACATTTCTACTAATATTTTAGACAAAATTTTTATACATGAAGTATCCAAACTTGTAAGATCTCATTTAAAGCATGCTGTCCAGTTTTGGTCTTTGTATGTCAAGAGGGGTATTAGCTTAGTAGAAAGGGTTCAAAGGAGGTTTATTACGTAAGTGAATGAACTTTCAGGTTTAGATTATGATTCTAGGCTTAAAATGCTAAATATGAATAGTCTTGAGCAAATCAGAACCAGACGGGACATGATTCAATTACTCAAATTTATTATAATGAAGGATGGTGATAAGCTAAATTTCTACTAAGATGGCAGAACCAAGAGTCATTGTTTTAACCTTTTCAAGTCCCAAGCTAATCTTGAACTTAGGAATTATTACTTTAATAGGGGTTGGAGATACTTGGAATGATATTACACGAAGAAGTTATTTGCAATGGGTGAAAAGTTTTAAGACAGCTCTTTATTAGGGATCAATAAATTGACTAGGACCAGTCGAACTGGGCCCAGTGTATGTTGCTGGTCACCATTTTTATTTGCATTTAAATTTGTTTGAAAAATATTATTTATGTCAAAAGTATACAAGAGCCAGAAAAAGAAAAAAAAAATTTTTTTTTTTTTTTTTGAATAAAAATAAATTTTGAATCAAACATAAAACCTCTCTACTCGTTGCTTTAATATAAAAAAATTCTTTTTTCCCCATAAATTACTAAATTGCAAACAATTTACTAAATTCAAATGAACTTGAACTAGATTACATAAAAAGCAATATACTATCACACAAAAATAGAACCAAGTATTTAAAGAAACACTTTCAACAAAAGTTTTAATCAATTTTGCTTAATTTCTCACCCTTAACATTCCTTCCATGTCATGCTGCAATAAATCTTCTTTACAGTATTGTAAAATGGCAATGCCGATTCGAAAAATCATTTCCATTCCCTGAAGGAAAAAAAATCAACATAAGAATCAAAGAAGTAAATTCTTAAAAAGAATGCACACAAAATTAAAATCAAGTTTGAAAGGTCAGTTTATGCTTCCCATTAACACTTCTGCTGTTTTATAATGGTTGTAGCAACACAGCATCAAAGGGGGTGAAATGCTTTTCCAGAAGAAATTTCAAAACCTTCATTATCATTTTAATCATTGACTATCAAGTACTATTCATACAAATCTTCAAAAAAGAATCATCATGTAAATACAAATTGCTAGATGAAAGGAAACCTTTGGAAACACTCTTTGCACAGAAATTGTTTTTGAAAATGCAGAAGATTAAAACCTAAGTTTTAAAAGTTTATCAACGTACTATGTCTCAAATTTTAGCATCAATATAAAGTATTCTATATTACAACAATATTTTATGTATTTGAAAAACAAATTCAGTTTTGATGTAAAAGTATTCAATGCAAATAATAGTCATCACTTTTCATTCCTTTTGAAATTTTCCACATAGTATCTTAGAAACTAAATGAATACGATTTACAATGGAAAACTAATTATGAAAAAGAGGACAAAATTGTTAGAAAACCAATAAATATTGACTGTTCTATGAGTTCTTCTATTTTTTAATAATCTCAAATCAATGCATTTTTAAAGTATCCCTTATGAAGGTTTATTCAAATATTTTCTAACAAATGATCTTGAATCAATATTGCTCTGACATATTCAGGGCCTGATTACTGAATAGGCCATCTAGGCCTTGGTCTAGGGTCCAGCTTTTTAGAGGCTCCAAACTGCTAAAATTGCTTTGTAGCCTTAGCCCATGGCTAAAATTATAAGGTTTGATTATTACAGGCTGCCTCGAAAAACTGCTTGGCATAGGGCCTCCCAATATCTTAATCGGTAAAATTGCTCTGCCCGTGGCTGAATTTGTGAGATTTGACAACAAGGGGACCCTCAAAAAACTGTTTGACCAATATTTTAGTCAGGGCCTGGAAATATTCATACTTATAAGTCACCAATTCTTAAACTATCTAAAATAAATCGATAACTTATATTAAGAGTTTTCATTGACAAAGTTCAACATCACATTAAATATTACAAAACTGACAAGATAAAGACTGGCAGAGAAGTTTTATAGTTTTTTAAGTCAAAAATAAGAGCAGAAGACATGCAATTTACCTCTGATAGGAAGAGATCCATAACTCGGCAGGCTAAATGGAGGGGCAAAGATGAAGTGAATAAAGTCAAAAACCAGGATGATGCATACATGGATGTATGGAAGCTCTGAGCTTGAAAATGCATATGGAGTTCTTGAATTTGTTCCTGGAAATATAACAGTTGATGCAATTTTATATGATGCATTCAAAACTTGGTCATTACCCTCACAAAGCGATATTCATGTCAAAAACAAAGTAAGTCTTTTTCACGATCATAAGATTATTGCACTTTTTCCAAAAATTCAGACTTTCATTTCAAAAAGAGTACTAAGTTTCCGCTTTTCAGTTAAAATAGGATCTTTTACTTAATTAAAATAGAAAAAAATCCTTAGTAAAATAATGTTTGGCAACGAATGAGAGAAACAAACCAAAAGCTTCAAATGCACATAATTCTTCAGGAAACAATGTGATATTGATTACAAAAATTCTAACTGTAACAGGGGTGCCCCCCCCCCCCCCAAGAACAATAATGCATACATCTCAAATACTAAGGAGCACACGCCACCAAAAATAAGCTCCTCCCCCTCCCAAAGAAAAATAAGAACAAAAATCCTATAAATGTATCGCCTCCCCTAACAATTTTAAAGATGCAGTCAGTGCCAGAACCCCTCTCGTGGGGCACACCTGATTATAAAGATATATATAAAAATGAATCACTAATAATAAAAAGTAAAAAGCAAGTATAATTAGATTTACATTGCATTTTATTGCAAGGGAGCATTTTAAATATTCTATTGGGAGCAAGTGAAATTTCAGATCACTTCATTTGTGTGTTGCTTCATTTTCAAGATACTTCTGAAAACACTTTAAATACACCACATATGGAGTGGCTCTGATTAGGTGAAGGTTGACCTTGACAATGCTATCTTTATAAGGGAATTCAGTGAAAAAGTGGACAGGTTCAGGGAGCAGATTCGAAAGTTGAAATACTTTAGCAAAACTACTACAAAAGTAGTACAGCTAAACTCGGTGCTAATTACTTTCTCAATTGTCTCAAAAAGTAAACATTGTCAAGATCAAGCTTCAATTTATCAGAGCCACACTTTAGATATACATTAACGTTTCCACACAACTTCCTAATTTAACTTCAAAGTACAAAGATATAATCACATGCGTATTCATAGTATGTACCTGAACAATGCACTCCAACTGATACATGCACAGTCCAAGCTCTGCCATACTTGGTTTATACATCTCTCTTAACCTATAATCCTCCATTAATCTCACCATGACAACAAAAGCATCTTCTTCAGGCATCTGCAATAATAATAATAATAATTAACAATGTAGTAATCATAAACAAGATTTCTAGTAACAAAAAAAAATGGAGAAGGGGGGGGGGAGAGGGATTGGATAATTGATAGCTCCCCAACAAAAAATTTCTTGTCTATGTTTGTATATAGGTTATTAAAGAATTTAACACCTACTTTAGAGAATATATTCCTGACAATATTATACAAGATCTATCAATATTTAAAACTGAAATGATAATAAGTAGTTGTGATAACAATATCATTAGTAATGACAATAAAAATAAAAAATAACGAAACAACAGTTGGGGCTAACCTAACCTGGCAGCGTTTGTATGGTGTGATTAGGATCTGCATAGCCTTCACAATGCTGCCAAGTTAGGTTTGTGAAAACTGTGTACAACATAATACTAAAAGGATCACAAATCCTTTTTAAAATCATGAAGCACAGGCTAACTAATATTCCATAAATGGATGGGTTAGAATGATACTAGTATATGTCAAAAATCTTACAAATTGAGTTAAATATTGATTTGCCTGGGTTCCTCGATTAAGTGCATCAATTTCACTAAAAAACACTAATTAATCAATTACCCAATTACCAAAACTCATAAATTAAACTTTAGTTCAGACAATTTTTTTGCTATGATAACACGAAATAGTATCTACAAACTGAAACTGTTATTCAGGTGAGAATGACTGGTATAAGTAAGTTTCCATGCCACTAATTGTACCAGTAGTCAGCATTTTCTATTAAATTTTCTGGTTTCCCTTTTTCTATTAGGTTCAGCATTTTCTATTATTAGCGAGCGCAACTAACCCACTCATAACAGTACTCGGGCATGCATCAAACTGCCTTTAAGTAAACCCATCATAAATGCAGAATGACAGTAGCATAAATCATTTCAAATTACTTTTTATAAGAGTTACATGTAACTTTCAATACAAGTTGATGCATAGTAAAAAAAAAAGTACCTATGTTTAAACAAATCCTTCTGAAATTCCCCCTGAAATTAGAATTTAAACAGACCCGATATACAGGGCCGGATTTAAGGGAGGGCAGGGCTGGCTACTGCCCCGGGGCCTCCACAGCAAAGGGGCCACCAGAATAAATTTTTTACAAAATATCCTAACTTTTACGGGCCGAAAATATCGGATATATACATATATATATCAAAATATTCGGATATATATCAAAGTATCGGATATTTTGGAAAATATGATGATCTTTTGGAACCCTGATTAGGGGCCTCCACTCCTTCGTTGCCCCAGGGCCTCCACACTTCCAAATCCGACCCTGCCGATATACAATCTTAGTTTTTATAGATGTTTCTAGAAAACCTGCAATTATTTGAAGCTATTTTAGAATGATTTACACCACTATCATTTTAACCATGACAAGTGTGCATCAAGGAGCAGAGAGCACATATCTTACCAGCAGAAGCAGCAGACCAACAATGAAGGCGCTCCCTTGGCAGTAGCCTACTTCCCGGTCATGCAGAGAGTAGGCTTTCATGACGTTGAATAGACTTTCCTGTCCTGGACCATCCTTCTCCCGAAAGAACTCATGCTCCGGGTAGGTACGAGCGATGTCCCTTAGGATCACCTTCTCGCATGGTGATGAACTCTTCAGGTAGCCAGTGTACAGCTCCCGAGCAGGACAAGCCTGCGCATTGCACAGCAGCTGCCACACAATGTTCCGAATGTGGTTCGGGATCCCCCGCCGGACTAGATCCTGTAAAGAGAAACAAAAAGAAAAAATAATAATTTAAACATTCAATTTGAATTAAAATCAATCTATTTGAACAACAGATATATTTTGAGCGATTCCAAGAAGGTTCATCTTCATCAGCTGTTGTTAAAAGCTTGGTACGATCTCATTTGCAGTATGCTGAGTAATTTTGATCTCCTTAAAAAAAAAAAAAACTCCCCCAGAAAGAGTTCAAAGGCGGTCTACTATATACTGCTAATTGACGCCAGTACCTTTAAATATAACGGGTGATTATAAAAAAAACTTTGCCAACATTTGCACTTCTAGCGACCGTTCTATTTAACCGATCAAGATGATATTTCAAATATAGTTCTTTTGAGATATGCGCTCGAGATTCTGTGAATGGCAACACAGTGGCCCTCGCGGTTACAGTTACAGTGACAGAAACTGGAAGTTTTCGAATGGCAACGCCTACTTTTTACCATCGCAAAATGTTCAGCGCATGCGAAAACCCTAAATAGCGTTGAAACGGTACCGATATGTCTAAAAACGGACGTGTTCTGCAAACACAAAAAAGAGTTCTGAAAACCGGCCAATAAAACACGATCTGGGCGCACGCAATAAATTTGCATGTGACAGAGTCAAGAAACCAATCACAGAACGCCGGTCGCCAGATATTCAGCGTAGGAAACGTATAAAATACCAAGCGGGTATGCGAAGTCGTCATTCGGGAACTCGCACATGCTGACGATATGAGTCTTCCGAGGAAAGTTCGCCGTGAATTGATCAAACTCTATTACCAAAATGGGATGAACGCTGCGGAAGCCTTGCGTGTGTATCGCCGCAATCATCGACAACGACGCGGCCCATGTACTCTGCAAGCTCTGCGTGATTTAGTGCGGAAATTCGAAGATACAGGCTGCACCTGTGACAAACAGCGCTCCGGACGGCCAACTGTTTCTGAGGACGTTGTCATGGAAGTGCACCATACAGTGACTACAGGACACACAGACACCGCAAGAGGCATAGCGCGCGTGTTGGATATTCCGAACTCAACGGTCCGCAAGCTCTTGCGCTCGGTACTTCACATGTTTCCCTATCGGTTCCAGCGCGTCCAGATGTTGGAGCCGCGTGACCCACAACAACGTCTGGACTTCGCAAATGAATTTTTGTTACGATATGATGCGGATAACGATTGGCCACTTCGCATACTATGGACGGACGAGGCGCATTTCACCTTAAATGGCAGCATTAACACAAAGAATTGTGTGCACTGGGGAGAGACGAATTCTCATGCTGTGGCGCCAGTACCATTATATGACGCCAAAGTGACTGCGTGGTGCGGCATTACAGCTACATTTGTTCTGGGCCCGTTCTTCTTTGAGGAAACGACCCCGACTGGCCTTGCAACATGTTCTGTAACGGGCCGTCGGTATGCAGCCATGCTGGAAAATTATGTCTTACCGGAGTTGCGTCGGCTGAATGCACTCAATGACATTGTTTGGATGCAAGATGGCGCACCTCCACATATAGCGAGGTCAGTTAAAAGGCTCCTGGATCAGCATTTTGGTGATCGCATCATCTCACGCCATTATCCTTTTCCGTGGCCTACGCGATCCCCAGATCTGACACCTATGGATTTCTGGTTTAGGGGCTATCTCAAATCCAGAGTTTATCTGTGCAATCCTCAAACATTGTCGGACTTAAAGGATTCTATACGGCGTGAGATTGGAAACATCCCTCGTACCATGCTGCGTGCAGCGACATTGTCCACCGTCTCCCGCATGCAATACGTAATTGGCTGTGATGGCACTCATGTGGAAAATGTTTAAAATTAATATAAAGATTTTTTTTTCTCTATGTGTTCTCATCATTGAGCACTGTCTTGTCTCTGTCGTATGCATTATTCCTCCGTGCGCCTTGAAGAACTGTTTGTATGTGTATAACACGTCGGTTTTCGGACATATCGGTACCGTTTCAACGCTATTTAGGGTTTTCGCATGTGCTGAACATTTTGCGATGGTAAAAAGTAGGCGTTGCCATTCGAAAACTTCGAGTTTCTGTCACTGTAACTGTAACCGCGAGGGCCACTGTGTTGCCATTCACAGAATCTCGAGCGCATATCTCAAAAGAACTATATTTGAAATATCATCTTGATCGGTTAAATAGAACGGACGCTAGAAGTGCAGATGTTGGCAAAGTTTTTTTATAATCACCCGGTACTTCTCCAAAGATTTATTATATCGTCGCCTCAGAGCAACAGTAGGCTATCTTAGTATTATTCCCGGGATTAGGTGTCAATGTTGCTCTGAGGAAAGGATATATAGCTTTGAGCTTTTTGAGAATGGGTTTTAATTCCTTTGGCATAACTGAAGGCAAACATTCTCAAACCATACCACTCGAAACCTCACTTAATTGGACTATACGAGTAACCACACTTTTTTTTCCCATTCCAAATATGAAAGTTAATTAATTATAACAACTTCATTTAAACACAGCTTCACAATAGCAGTGAAGTAGGGAAGAAAAATCTTCTTACAATTAAAAGAAAGATTTTGTGCTTCTTAACAGTATTTTACGCTGAATAACAGAGTTCTTTTTTTAACAGTTTAGACATACTCATTTATGCAGAAAAGGTTTAGGAATGGTTCAAGACAGATTGAGCAACGCTTGCAAGTGTGACGAGTAAATATTTCCTGCTATTTGGCGAATGTTGGCGCCATAGGTCGTCTTATACGTTTCTATTGCTTTATAGTACACACTAGTGATGGGCATAATCGAGTACTCATAATCGAATCACTCGATTATTCAAAATCATTCGAGAACTCGATTATCGTATCTCGAGTTCTCGATTATCACTTTTCGAGTTCTCGAGCGATGAACTTCTCGAGTTCTCGATTATCACTTTCCGAGTTCTCGAGCGATGGACTGCTCGAGTTCTCGATTATCACTTTCCGAGTACTCGAGCGATCAACTGCTCGAGTTCTCGTTTGTCCTTTCCGAGTGATCGAGCGATCAACTGCTCGAGTTCTCGCTTTGAACTTCTCGAAATGTTGAGTTCTCGAGATGTTAAGCTCTCGAGATATTGAGTTCTCGAGATCTCAATCACTCGAGCAGTGTAATTTTTGATCGATTTGAGAATCGAATGAACCTCTCAATATAGTTGACTTCTGACAGGGGTGCCCACCTTGGAAAATGGGGATCGTGGCGCAGACTGCACCATTGACATTTTTAGGGAGAAGGGGTATTTTTCTTATTTTTCGGGGGCTCTGTGATATTGAGGGGGTGCGCCCTAACGTCAGGGGGCACCCCTGCTTCTGAAGTGATTCAATTGCAGGGGTGGATCCGTCATTTAGGGGGTCAGAGGCCTGGCTTTGAAAAGTTAATGATTTTATTTATGAAAGGTCATTGTTTTTGTTGCCTTCCGAAAAGATATGCATTGAGACTCTTTAACCCTTCCCCCAGAAAAATTTGGAGTGACGGGTTGAGCTGAGGTGCCCACAGGGGAGGTGGGTCATAGCGCAGACTGCGCCATTGAAATTCTCAATGGACGTTAATCTTTTTTAGGGAATGTCCTTTTTGAGGGGGGGGGGGGTGTTTTGAGGGATATTTTTCGCTTTTTTTTCGGCGGTGGGGTTGGTCTATGCGATATTGAGGGGGGTGCCCTTGTCCTCAGGGCGGGTGGGCACCTCTGCTTCTGAAGAGTTTCAGTTGCAGGGGCGGATCCGTCATTTAGGGGGGTCAGAGGGCTAGCTTTGAAAAGTTAATGTTGCTTCATTCGAATAGTGCTATAATTGAATGTATGCTTTCGAATGCTTGATTATCAAATGATTATTTGGGATGCTTTGGTAGTCTAATGATATGTTTGGTGGAAGTGGGCGCGCTAATAAGGTTCCAACTTGAGAGGCATT
This sequence comes from Uloborus diversus, assembly GCF_026930045.1. Taxonomy (NCBI): domain Eukaryota; kingdom Metazoa; phylum Arthropoda; class Arachnida; order Araneae; family Uloboridae; genus Uloborus; species Uloborus diversus. The sequence continues at coordinate 38,565,982 of NC_072735.1, read as the reverse complement.
AAAATTAAAATTATATTTCAGGTAAAAAGGTGGAATACTTAAGTTGAAAACCTGAGGGAAGTCTTTCCCCCTTACGTCCACCTTCGACTATACCATTAGGTAATGATACAAGTGTAACAGGCAACAACAAACGTTTTAGAGCCCAACTATACAGATTACTGCAGACACGTGTTTCGGGGTTTCAAGGAACCCTTTTTTCAACGCAAAATAGTGAGATTGTGGATGTAAGGACATTACTGGATGTCTTTAGGGACCATTCATTAATTACGTAAGGGTCCCGAGAGGGAGGGGAGCTTCAAACCCATTCTCACGCAATATTTTCCAAGTTGATGTTTTACATTTGAAATTGTGCAGTCAAGTGGTTTGACGGGAATTATATATTTTATTTGCGTTTGGAAAATAAAAAACTTATTAGGATGAGCTGTTTTTTATTTGTTTTACGAAGAATGAATCGTGTAAAACATGATAAAAGAATCGCACTATGCATAGCATGTTTTATTTTTAATAATTATCGCATCATACACAAAAAAAAAAAATGTCGAAAAAACATTCAGTATAGATTCCAATTTTTTAGTAAATATTTCATTACACAAAAAGGATTAATTTAATAATAGTGAATTTAATTTCGATTCCCAGTGATGTTAGATTCGTTATTTTATTGTTTTGAAAAACGGAATGGAATCAATCTTACCTAAGAATAGGGGGAGCGGTTTGAAAAATCTTACATACTTTTACATGGTGGGAGGGGGGTCAAAAAAATGCCAAAATCATCCTTACGTAACTAATGAATGGCTCCTTGCACGCAAAAGCTTACTATTTTGTTGAAAAAAGGGTACCTTAAAAACTCCAAAGCACGTTTCAGCAGTACTCTGTATATTTGGGATACAAAACGTTTGTTATTTCATGTTACTTCTCGGCACTAAGGTATTTACTTATTCCTTAATAAAACAAGTGGTTTACTTCTTGTGTAATTCCTTCCTATGGGTGCAAATAAGAGGGGAGGGGGGGGGAGTTTTGACGCAAACTGCGGGATTGTAATTTTTAGGGGATTTTGTCTCATTTGGGGGTATTGCTCTTGGGGAAGAGCTTCATAGGTGGTGCGCCTTCGCTCTTGGGATGGATAGATTTGGAATGATTTTAAAATACAATGAATGCTTTTCGCTTGCTTTATTCGAATGGGGTTATAGTTGAATGTTTGGCGTCGAATTTTCGATAATTGAGAGATTCCTTAATAATCAAACGATATTTTTCGAACGAAAATTGTTTATTATCATATGAGCGGATTTATGGAGGGGTGTGTGTTGTGTGAGTGGCGGATACAACGGGAAAATCATGGGGGTCATGTCCCCCCACCCTAAACTGTCGACAACAGTATCCGTACACATTGTGTTCAAACACTTCATGCATAAAATGTCAACGATGACAGTATCTTTTCATCTCATTAATTATTTTTCAAAGTAAATATTTGAACTACTACTTCGTTTCATTGCTCATGAAATTAATTCGCAACGTTTATTCCCAATCAGGTGCCTTATTCCTGACCGATTTGGTGCTTTATTGACTCCCAAACAGATTCAGACATTTTTCGTACCAAAAACGGGAATTTCGTTCATGGGCGTGGGGGTGGGGGCTTTCTTCAACATGAGCCCCCTCTCCCCCCAAAAAATGGTTTTCTGTATCCGGCCCTTTAGTGATCCGGTAGTGAAATCTTGAAACAAAGGGTAGAGAAACGCCTTCCATACTGTTTTGAACTTGACAATTATTAAGATCAAATATGTTCAATTTTTATTAAAAAGTGAGGGATAACGATAATATGGGCGGGTCTTTGGGCGACACTAGCACGTTTAAACTTGAGAATTGTTAAACTTAAAAATATATTGAACCAGTAAGTAACCAGTAGTGTAATTGAAAATTTAAGGTGGTCTTAGGTCTTTTTCGGATTATTGTTTCTTAGGGGGAGGGGGGAGGGAGAAATTTTCATAAGATGTGTGCCATTGCTCACAGGGACGGACGGACACCCCTGTCATTCTCTAAAGTTTCAGAATCAAATAGTAGCTTCTCAAGTGCTTTTTTTCGAATGGGGTTACTCAGAGAGCACACTTTGTTGAGATAAAGGTTTTAAAACGATTGTTAACGCTGTGACAGTCATGTTAAAACGTTTAAACGCAATGTGTTTAAAATGCAGTGGTGCCCATCCCCCCCCCCCCCCCTGGCGATGACATTCATCTCTCAAATGCGACGGAGAACCGAACGAGAGCCCCATAAAATAAGACTAAATGCCCTCTTATAAGTTACCCTCTCCTCTTCAAAACTTCAATGGCATGGTCTGCGCCATGAACCCCCCCCCCCCCCCCTGCCCTCTCAATCGTGGGGAATCCTTGTTTAATATATTGCTTGTTGTCGAATGTTCGGTTATCGAGCGTCTCGGATGATTTGAAAACCGGATACGTAATCTGCTTTTTAGAGAAAGTTGGTAATCAATTTAAACCTTTTTGAGGACCAACGCACGGAAAATCCCCCCCAAGCGCAGCTATGAAACTAAGTTCCGAAATGGACCGTCGCTAGCCAAAGCATTTTCAGCAGTTTTGCCTCAACTTTACATTAAATAAATAAATAAATAAATCTCATAAAATCAGCACATCAATTGACTCCAAATTTTTAAGTTGAGTGAATAATATACTAATCAACATTTATGAAAATATAAGGAATATCACATTGAAAATATAAGGAATATGACTTAAACAGAAGCGAGTAAAACAAGAAAAACATTTAAATTCAACTACGCACGCGAAAATAAATGCTACGCACAAAAGTCATGAATATCTTACGTATGGAATTTGAAAGAAAAAAAAATCTGTATAAAATGTTATTTTTATTTTTAAAAAAATGGGCCAAAGAGTGGAAGCTAATATTAATTCCACACGACAAACTTCCATATTTCTTTTTAATGCACTCAGAAATATTTCAACTTTACTCCCTACACTTTTATACTGTTATTACATATTTCCCAAGTCAGCGAATGAAAAAGAAAAATAACAAAGAGCGAATCAAGAAAGAAAAAAAATAATCATGAACTTCAATGCAATTCAAGCCACACTTATAACTTTCAATGCGCCGGGAATCCCAATCTGCTGGAAAACGCAGTCAGAAATATTTTACCCGCCCTCCGCATGTATCAGTCAGATAAATATAATTCCACTAATAACAAGAACATAAAAAAAAGCAAAGCAATAAATAAGAATAAATGAGTCCTTTTGCGCAGAGAGAGCAACGATTCCCCTACTTGTTTACAATATTAACTTTGTGTTTGAGTGCCCGAAACCATTTAAAATAACCACGTGATATCTGAGAATCATTAGTTTAAATACATGACCGTTCGAATAAATCACTCAAAATGAATGTAAAAAAAAAAGAAAAAAAAAGAGAAATCAATCCGTTACAGAAATTGAAATGAAAGGGGGGAGGGGGTGATACCATTTCAATCGCTACGGGGCGTCCCCTGAGGGCTACCAACAGTCAAGGGCACATTGCCAGTTTTCTAGCCACTACCAATAAACCTATAAAAGTTTATACAAGTCCGAGCCGGGTCGCCCAAATACCGAACTCCTAGTTTCTGACAAGCTAACAGGGAATCTCGTCGAACCAGCATCCCCCAAGGATTGCGACCCCTAAATGAAGACTAAAATCTATCAAATTGATCCCCTAAAACAGTCTTGCGTTTCGAACTTTTCCGGAGGGTAGGGGGGCAAGGGTGTATCTGCTCATTTTATCGGAAAACAACAAAAAAAACTAGACCCACTGAAACGTAAAAACTAGATTTTTTTCAAGGAATTGGGGGAGGGGGGCAGGCCGTTATTTCGAACTTTACAAGAGAGGAGGAGGGATTAAAGAGTATCCTACGAGTTGCATATTATGCCGAATAAGAGTAAGAATTTCATTTATATGAGTACAATAACTTCTAAAAGCCAGGGGGGTTCGCCCCTTATTATACCCCTAAATGATAGGCTTGATGGCACATTTCTATTTCGAGCGCACCCCTGCCAATACAACTCGGGAATTCAACTGTTCCAAAAGTCAAAGGTATCCACCCCCCCCCCCCCTTCGCAGGGCGATGGTGCACCCTCTCAAATGTTACGGAGCATCCGTCTAGAAAGAGCTCCCCCCTCCCAAAATGCGATTTAAAAAACCCTCTCAAAAAACCACTTTTATAGAAATTTCGGTTTCGCAGGCAGCGCCATAGAACCCCCCCCCCCACCCCCTCCCGAAAATGAGATTTAAAGAACCCTCTCAAAAACCCAGCCCTAACAATTTTAATGGCACAGGCTGCGCCATGCCCCCACCCCACCCGAAAATGAGATAAAAAACACTCTGAAAAAACCGGCCAATGGCGCAGGCCGCATTATGCCCCCTCCCCCTTATAGTGGGGCGCCCCTGTAGCAGTCTACTCAATTCTGGAAAAGCTCAGAAAATGAACTACTTGAGTACTCGATTCAAACGTCTCGAGATCTCGATTTGAAACATCTCGAGATCTCGATTAAAAACATCTCGAGATCTCGATTTAAAACATCTCGAGATCTCGATTAAAAACATCTCGAGATCTCGATTTAAAAGATCTCGAGAAGTCCATTGCTCGAGTACTCGATTCAAAAGATCTCGAGAAGTCAATCGCTCGAGTACTCGATTCCAAAGATCTCGAGAAGTCAATCGCTCGAGTACTCGATTCCAAAGATCTCGAGAAGTCAATCGCTCGAGTACTCGATTCCAAAGATCTCGAGAAGTCAATCGCTCGAGTTCTCGAATTCAAAAGATCTCGATTATCAATCACTCGAGTGATCGACTTGAAAAGATCTCGATTATCAATCACTCGATTATCAGAAGTACTCGATTCCCGAGATCTCGATTATCAAAAGATCTCGATTATGCCCATCACTAGTACACACAGGGTGTGGACAGACATTATTTGAGCGAATAGGAGGGTCAACTTCTCTCCCCTCCCCCCCAGATTCTAGAAACCATTCCATTACACATTTTGCTGTTTTTCCCTATAAAATGTATTGCACTTAGTATATATAGAGGCAACTGCCCCCCCCCCCCCCCCCGCTCCCCGCTCTGAATACATCCATGAAAAACAGTTAAAGAAGTAAAAATATGTTTCTAAAAAATATGTTTTCAGAAATCAACTGTAACCATTTTTTTCTTCTTAAAAATATGCATTATTTAATAGGCCTGCAAAAAAGTAATGTGGCATCTTCTTTAGACTTTTAGGACCCTAAGTTCGGCGATCCAAGATAGAATCCGAAATTTGGGAACTTTTGAATTAACAATTATTAGAAAGAATTTTATGTTTAAAAAATCCGCAAATTTTTTTTAAGTTTTTCAAAACAGATATTCTCTTGCAGATGACCACATCCTTTTGAAAAAATATATAAATTTTAAAAGGAAGAAAACTAAAGTGCAGTGGTTTGGTTGGAAAAAAAAAGTTTGGGAATTCACCTTAGGGTTTGGGGGAACTCACCAAAGGAAAGGTGGTTTGATACCAATTTAAATTACATTTGCATTATTTTTACGATTGAAAAAACATATATAACGGGGGCTCCTCCCAACCTTTCCTCAAAAAAGCTACAATACTACTGAAATGCAGTGAACATGTTTAAAAAATGATCAGTTACAATCAATTTTCAAACTCGTGTATGAAATAATTTCGTTTTTCGCGATTTTTGATGATTTCGTGATTTTTGAAAGGAATTCGGGTCAACGGTTACGTTTTTGGCTAATTGTTTCTTTTAATCTATATTAGTATGCATGATTTTTTGCTCTTTACTTCCTGGATTTTTTTTTTTTTTTTTTTTTTGAAAAGCGCCGATTTTTACGCGATCAACAACCCTGAACATTGGCGAATTTAGAATTCTACGTATCACGCATTTTTCACGCAGTAAGGCTTTTATAAAATTAAAGTCTTTTTTAAACTCATATTAAACAGCATAGTAATGTAACTTAGAAAAGCAAAATCGTTTGTAGTGATGACTTCATTCACCCACTGTCAACTGAAAGATGTCTTTATCAAGGTCAAGGAAAGTAATTTTAAAATCATTGTTTTTCTTTCAAAGAAAATTTATCGACAATATTCTTTAAACTCTTTTCCATATAAATTGTGTTGCGTCAAACAACAGGATGATATTTGCTGAAACAAAGCAATGATTGCGTTTAATTCGTCCAACGTTTCTCAAAACCGATTGATTTTAACATATATATTGATCGACAACCCCTACAGGTAGGGAGTGAAGTAAAAGCCTATCCTTACCTAATTTATAAAAATAAAAAATAAATGAAGCCGAACTTTTCCGAGAAAAACTTCACCAAGCGTTAAAAAGAACGACAACGCCTCTGAGCTCCACCCAGTTTGGTGTCGTTGGAATGAATGGGTGAGAAATAAAACCGCGTCTCACTCCGATAAGTACAGTCATTAAAAAAATATTGAATTCACACGCCTCTCGAAAAAACAATCTTCACGCCCTTTATGCGGCACTGTTTTCATTTAACGTTTGTTAAAACATTTCCCTTATGGGGACTGTCCATAAATGATGTTACTTTTTTTTTTTTCACAATTTTTAACCTTCCCTCCCGCTTTACCTCCTCCTCTTTCCTCTCACATGTCACACTGTTTTTCATCAATATATTCTTGTTCAAAGAAAGCGTGGTGTCACATTTCTTGTTACTCACCCCTCCTTCCCTTTTTTTTCAAACTGTCACAATTTCATGAATCCTCCCTTCAAAGTGTGACACCCTTGTCACAAAGCCTATCACCCTTTGTGGCCAGCCCTTAAGGAACATTCGTAAGCCACATAAACGTTTGGAGGCATAGCAGTCTCTGGCTATTAAAAGAGGTAAAACATTCAAATCTAGAATCCAGTAACTTTGTAATCTATTTTTAAGCCTAATGAATGACAGTAATTTTTTCTTTCTGTTAATGGGGTTTTTCTTTTATATTCTTTTAAAATCACAATAACATCACAAACTGTTTAAAACCTATGTTTAATCCCAAAGGAAGAATGGAATGTTTTACCACTTCAGTTAATTTATTAAATCACCGCAAGGTGGCGTCTTCAAGTTCTAGAACTGCGATTGATCAACAGAACTTATTCGCCATTTCATGACTCAAAACTAAGGACTTTTAGGGGCGGATATAGAAATAACCTTTGGGAGGGGCACAGAAGAATAAAGGTATCCCTTCCCTCCATACAATTTTTTATTGAGGAAAAAAATTCGATTAACATATTTTGGTCTGTTGTTTAGGATTCGAACTGATTTTCCGAAATCTGCCAATCGAAACAGCTCATTGTATCAACAATAGTCTAGTGGTCAGTTTCATCTTGATCACTAGTTCAGCGGTGAAGTGACACCCGGGTGTTCAAAGTGAATCACGAATTTTGCAGGAAATAAATGTAAGAATCAATGCCACTCTGGCGTCGGGTAATGGAACCAGAAAGTAGCAAATCCTTAAGAACCACATTTGACGAGCGACTTACTTTGACGAAGCCATTCTTCTTTTTGAAGTAAGTATCCCACTCGTTGACGATGGACCCCCAGATTTGCCAAACATCTTCTCCGTCTTCCTCCGCGTTGGCACTTTGCTTGCTGTCTCCAGAGGCTACCGAGACTAGACTGGTACTGGACGACTTCCTCGAATGCCCCGACGCCAGGGAGTTCAGGGATTTCGCATCTGATTCCAGAAGCCTGAAAGAAACAAGACTACGATATAATCTACGTAATGACATCTTTTAAGAAACAATAAAAACACAACAGATCAGCTACAGCAGCGGGGGTGTTCCGGACTTAAATTTTTTGGGGACGGAAATTCTCATGCCGAATGGAACTCCAAATTTCACCGAATGAGCAAGACAATTACTGCAATAACAACTGCATTAACAATTTACTGCGGTGGTACTAGTGCTGAAGCCATAATGTATTTCAATTTCATGGCGGTATCCTTTTAACAGTTGATCCCAACTATTCTGCATTCAGGCACACAACATAATTCGGGTTGGCGAAGGCCTGCATCTGTCATCCTAGTAGCGATTATGAACTACATTATCAAATGTTAAAAACAATCTTTGCACGATCGGTAAACAACGAACGGCTGTTCTCCATGTTCTTGTAGTCCATTACTTGCATATAATTATTACATAACATTACTTGCCGATTTGTTACCCCAGTAATTTTACTCAATGTTATTTAATAGATGAGCAGAGATAATAACACTTTAGCTGAGAAAACTTAACAGAAGAATGACCCAAAGACATTTTGTCACGTTCTAGTACTACTTACACCAGTTTTTAATGATTTTCTGATGGAATGGACCACATTACGCAAAATATGAGTTTGGAAATAATTTCGCACATTATAAAAGTCAAACATTTCAGTACGTAAAACTGATGTACCATCAATTTTAAATCACGCCATTTGCTGAAGAAATTGTCAAACCTCTCATATATGTTCACAGAAAGGAACTGGTCAAAATAACTGTTAAAGAATTCCATAGATGTGATTTGTATGTTCTTCTTCAAGCAGCACATGGAAATTTGCATTTTTTTATGCAATGATTTCAGATAAAAATGTCTCGGGACACTGACAGACCAAATACAATAAAAAAGGACTTCCTTGTGAGTGGATTGAAAACAGAAGACATTCACCAAAACGGTTGTCATACTGACGGTGAGAAAGATTAGCTTCAAGTTAGTTGGATTGACGAAAATGTTCTAATCTGAGCGGAACTATCTAACCCTGGAATCGTGGAAATGTTCCTGTATTCGCCAAATTTCAAACAAATCGGCGAGTATTAAGATGTAGATTACCACGAAGCGGCTAATTTTCTACCAGTGAGAGCAAAAAGTTTCAGTATGCTCACAACGGTAGTGGAGAATGGGGTTGTTTCCATCAGTCAAAAGTAATACAACTTTTAGTCACTGAAGTTGAAAGAATGAGTAAAAATAATAATAATAATAATAATATTAATTACATGGGCCAAGAAAATACTTTTTTTTTCCAACAATTATTTTTTAATTATTTTTTTTAAATGTCCGATTTTCAAACAAGGCGTGGTCTTTATGACGTCACAAATGATGTACTTTGGCACATCTGTCTACCGCGCTTTCACGTTATGATAATCAAGAAGCGAATTAAATAATTGCGCTCTAGGCTTGCTATCAAACATATCGTTGCTAATACATGTAAGTAAAGAAGCGAATTAAATATTGCGTTCTGCAATAATGGCAACAGTGAATGGAAGTTCATCATTTGTGATGTCATGCAAAGAAACGTAAAAAACGAATTTTTTTACGTGATGAAAATATTTTGATGAGGCTGCGTACCGATTTAAATATTTTTTAAAAATATTAATCTTTGTCAAATTATTTTAAAAATGGTCAAATCCTATGTTTTTAAGCACGCTCTTTCAAAAAAAAATGCTTTTAAAGTTTCGGAAACGACTCCATTATGGCTGTTTATATCAAATTGAACAATGCAAGCAGAAATTTACACTTCAACCGTACGAATCCATACAGATTTTTTAAGCTTAATTTCTTTTAAGCAAACAAAATGTTAGCTGTTTTATTTTTTGCCGAAAGCGAGGGACCAATCTTTAAAATACCTCACTTATGAAGTTCGAGGAAGTATAAATAGCGTTCTCACAAATAAATAAATAAATAAATAAATTTAAAAAAAAACACCTTTGAGAAATAGTAATAAATGATTGATCAACTCATGTCGACAAGCCTCGCTCCTGGGATGGATAAAACGTCTCGAAAAGATCAAAAGTATAAAATAAAACAAACAAGTGAAAAAATTAAGCGAAACGATAACAATAAGCGATTGTAAACGAACAGAAGCTTCAGTCGCTTCAGTGCAGAAATTCTTAACTAGGTGTGAAAAAAAAGAAGGGGAGAGGAGAAGAACTTCGAACGATTTTAAGAAACAACCTGTCTGGTTTTTACGTATGATAGCTTGAAAAAAACGGCATTATGTTCTTTTTTCTCTTTGAAAGCAAAAAAAGCAGTTCGAATTTCATCGCTTTTTTTCTTTTTTCCAAACAACAATAATTGGAATCAAAATTAATTTCGCCACGAAAATTTCCGATTACTATCATGGTTCTCAGAAAAATTTTCCCAAAGTTTAGCGATAAAAGAGCAAACTAAAAAGCTTTTTAAGTGGATAATTAGGTTAAAAGATAATAACCGCAAAATTCCGGTCCGAGATTATTATGACTTCACTCAGTAAGAACTAAAGATATTATCGAATTATTTTCATCAAGTGAAGAGCGACGAAAAATTATTAGTCTTAAAGCGAACTGGATTTTTTCTTCTCAAACTAAATTTAAAAACTTTACATTTAAGCCATTAATAATCTTCTTACATTAGCCAAATAAAGTGTCGTTTCTATTTTATAATTAAAATAAATACTAATGTGAGAGGCGATGAGCTATTTCGATGAGGCGATGAGTTATTTCCATCATGAGTTAACTCATGACGGAAATAAATGAATTGCTGACTAAAACAATATTTTCATGCAACCCAAACATCACATTTCATAATAATTTCTACTGTTTGCTATCATTTATGCCAGAAATTCAACATGAAACATTAGTTAAACTAGTGCAATATTTCCGTGAAAATGAGTAATTTGAAATATTTTTCATCCAACAGCTTGGAAATCGAGTTTCTTATATTATCTTATAAATTCGAGTTTTCAATTGTGATTGTAATTTATTTTCAATCCATCCCATGCACAAAAATTATTAGCTTTCAGACATTGCAAATTAAAGCCGGGTGTTCGTAATTTAATCCCCCTTGTTTTGCTTGTTGAAAAAAAAAAACGTACTTAATCAGAAATTTTCTTTGGTAGTTAATCTCTATAGTCTATACCGGGGATTCTAAGGCACCGGTGCATGAAAACATTTGACCGGTCTCGGAGATTTTTAATTGTTTGCATTTAAAAAAAAATAGATCAATAACATTTATAATAATATTTATGCCATGCTTTTCACAATATTTTGTGATTGATTTGCATTATTTTCTTTGAATTAAGCTTCTCTCAGCGCAAACACCCCCCCCCCCCCCCCCCATCCTTCCCCGCTCCCCGCATGATAATGCAACTGCGTTTGATAGAGTAAATATATTAAAATATTGGGGGACATTTTCTGAATTGTAGTATTTGAATTTTTCAAAAATTCGCAATTCCACTGTGAGTGACACCCCACCAGACGTGTGATGCCCAGGGCTGATCACCCCTTTCGATCCCTTCCCCATCTTCACAGCGACGCCACTGCCACAATGTAAAGGCACTAAACTTAGTTTTTGACTGGAGTTCGCAAATAATGGATGTGATTTTCCATCGAGTAGTAAGTTTTCTTTAATCTTTCCGGAGAAATAAACTAATTGAAATAGCGATACGTTCAGTAGCGTAACAAGGGGTTGGCAGAAGTGGCTCCCGCCAGGGGCGCAGCAGATAGGGGGTGGTATTTTGACTGATTTTAAAAAAAAGTATTTTGTTTCTTTTTTTTTTAATTGATCATTTAAATAGAAAAATGCTTTTATAGGTAAGAGTAAAAGTAAAGAAACGTCTCGCAAGAAAAAGAACTAAAGTCAAACATAAAACATTCCTGAATTCTCAAAAAAAAGGCGGGGGGGGGGGGGGGGATTTTATAGATTTTCCCGTGGAGTTTCACTCCACGGGAAAATCTATTCCGATTGAGGAGGAGAGGAGGTGGTGTGGTGGTGGAGAGGAGGTTTGAGGTGGAGTGAAACTCTATTCCGATTCATTGAGTTGGTTAAAGACACAATTTGCATACGAGCGGTGGTGGAGGGCGTTCTATGCCGGATGATTCTATATTTTTTTTCGGGGAGGGGCGACCTCACGGGCTGTCGTGCCACAGGGTTTGGTTTAAGTATTTATTCTCATTATAGTACATAATATAAGCATAAAATTCCTATTTGAACGGAATATTGGGAGGCCTTAATCAGTAGCGTAACAAGGGTTTGGCAGGAGTGGCTCTCGCTAGGGGGGCAGCAGCTAGGGGGGAGGCCTTTTGATTGATTAAAAAAAAGGAATTTGTTTCAATTTTTTTTAAATGATCATTTAAGTAGATCAATGCTTTTATAAATAAGGGTAAAAGTAAAGAAAAGTCTCCCGAGAAAAAGAACTAGACAGAAACATAAAATAATGCTTAATTCTCCAAACAAAAAAAAGGGGGGGAGGAGGGGATTTTGCCCGCGGAGTGAAATTTTATTTCGATTCATTGAGTTAGTTAAGGACACAATTTGCACACGAGCGGTAGTGGAGGGCGTTTTATGCCGGATGATTCTATATTTTTTTTTCAGGGAGGGGCGACGTCACGGGCTGCCGTGCCACAGAGTTTGGTTTAAGTATTTATTCTCACTATAATACATAAAAAAGCATAAAAGTCATCTGAACGAAATATTGGGAGGCCTTAATTAGAAAATATATAGTACTTTTTTTTTTTTACGTGTACGTACACGGTTGTAGTTTTTAGTCAATTTCAGATTAGCAATGTTGTATTTGCTTTGCTTTCCTAATTATGATTTTTTAGATTTTTTTAAATGCTTTGATTTTTATTTTAAAAAATTTAAGGTTTCTTTCTTTCTTTTAGTAAATATAAATTGTGTTTATTGTACATTCTTCTTTGAAACAAATTCTATTAAAAGTTGAAGCTGCAAAAAATAAATAGAGGAATGTATTGAAAAGTGAAATGTTTAGATGACTGATTGTTTTCAAAATGAACAAATCAGAAGTTTGTTTTGAAAATTGTAGTACAAAAAGAAAGAACATTGTATTTTATAACAAAACTTGCGTTGAAACAGTATTTTTTTTATTTTTGGCAGTAAATGTGAGTCTCCAAAAAAAAGTGGAAAATTTTCACTTTATTTTTCATGGGGGCAAAGTGAAAAATGAATATTTTTCTAATGAAATCTTTTTTATTCGATTCTAAAGCATATTTTTGATCAAAAGAATCAGTAAATAAAAGGTTGAACGAATAAATGAAAAGATAATGAAACAATAATTGAATAAATTGATTAATATATGAGGGAAAATAAATGAACGAGTAAAAGAGTGAATGAATAAGAAAATAAGTGAATGAATGAATAAATAAGTGAATAACTAAATGAAGGAATGTAAATGAATTAATTAATAAATGAAAACGAAAGTGATTTATACTAAATGATAGAGTGAGTAAATGAAGCAAACTATTTCACTTTGCCCCATATGTATTTGACTTATTGTACAATTTATTTAAAATACAAATAAGCTTAATATTAACTAAATTAATACTGCATTGAATATCAGGAGGTCAATTAATATTTAAAATTTAAATAACGAGAACTTTATCATTTCATAGTAAAGAAAATAATTTTTGACTTACAACAAAATATTACAATAGAGTATCAATTTGTTAAAATTGCCTGTATTACCAAATGCTTTAATTTTCGGCGGTATTTTTTTCCCTAGCCGGAATAGATTGCATATGATTCTACATAGTTAAAATAATACCCGACAGGTGGAGCTAAAAGCAGATTAAATATTTCTCTATTTCACTTTGCCCCGCTATTTCACTTAGTCCCATGTTTCCCTATAAACGGAAGTGAAAAATGCTATTCTCTTTTGGTTCAAGACTTCATTCGGATGGCGCAACCGCGCAGGCGGGCGTCATTAGGAGTAGAGGGATACCTCTTTTACCTCGCCTCAGATAGGAAATTACGTACATTATTTATATTTATTGACGAAATGCAAATATTATTGGTTTTATTGAATTTATGTGAAATGGTGGGGGAGGGGGGGGGGAACTAAACTTTTTGGGAAGGGGAGAATTCTGAATATGCCGAATGAAATCCCAATTTTACCGAATGATACAATAGACACGTTTAGTGTGACGTCAGGGGTTGCCAGAAACACGGGGAAGTTTCCAATCATGCCGTTGCTATGCGCGTTGCTAAGGGAGAATCAGCATAGGTTCTTCGTAGGAATAGGGTTAGAGCGATGTTTAATTGATAGTTTTTTGGCAATTAAATGGTCTAAATAATTTTTTTAGTGGTTTCAAGTTACATATAAGCCACCTGTAGACATCATTTGACGAGTATCGATAGATTTTACATGTGAATCGGGTTAAAATTCGGCAAAACATAGAATTATGTGGAATACAAGTGTGTTTTCTAGAGTTATACACTCTTCTTATTGTTATTTCTTTTTCGTTGGGGGGGGGAGGGGGACAGGTCCGACATTTGAGAGGGTCAGGAGAGGTATTGTTCCTCTCATGCCTTTTGGAAAATAACTGTATTTCTATAAATTTGGCGTAATTTTTGCTGTTTTTCGACGCAACATACTCGTACATTGACTATTTCCTTTTTGCACGTACCCTTCTAGGAAATTTGAAATATCATGACTTGGGGGGGGGGGAAGGGGAGAGATTTTTCTTTTAAAGTTTAGAGCGAAATTTAATTATTATTTTTTTTTAGGAAGAGGAGTAGTTTTAATTGAATTGTATGCATTATTTTCTTTAAAAGACGAGAGACCATGTCAGCCTAGTCAGCGATACCTGGAGGGGGGGGGGGAGAATTTTTCTGCATTTGTTCCAGTAATAATGCATATTTTAATGAAACTCCATTCCTTCGGGCTCTTTGGGGGAAAGGGAGAATTGCGTGTTTTCTTCAAATTGTCACGAGTATTTTTATCTTTTTTTTTTTTTTTTTTTTTTGTATTCCAAGGCGGGGATTTTTCCTTTACTCTACTTTTTATACATATTTTTTATATCAATATGCATAAATATACACTGAAAATTTCAGTTTGTTCTACTATTTGCAATTCATAGTTCAATTAAATTCTTTTTTTCTTCGGGGGGAGGGGATATTTCTTCTTGCTGCGCGTAATTTTAAGTAATTGCTCTTTGGGGGGGGGAGGACAAGGATATACATATTAGTTTTTTTTAGGTTCAATGGGAATTTTATCAATTTCTTCAAGCTAGTTTTTATTCCTATTCGGAATAGAGCTCAGTTGGAGTTTAACTTAAATTACGTGTGTGTTCTCGCAGAAGAAAAACTTTTAAACTAAAATATCCCAATCAAACTCACATTAACTCACATTAGAATAAGAACAATGTAACCTAACATACCCTCCTCCCATCCGAAAAAAAAATAATTTCAATGCAAACAAGCATCACAATCGAGAAAAGTGAAAAATTCTCCTTCCCCAAACAAAAAATTACTTATACCATTAAAAAAAAAAAAAAAAATCCCGCCTGAAGAAAATAATAATAATCAAATTCTTAGAAAGCTTTAAACGGGATTTTAAAAAATATATCTCCCTCGTCCCGTCATTTAAAATTTTTCTGCAAAGGGGGGGGGGGGGTTTAAATCATATATAGTCAATGCATATTGCATCGAAAGACAAAAAATTGCGCAAATTTATAAAAATACAGCAATTTTCCGAAAGCGGGGGAGGGGGGGCAATGTCTTTCCAGACCCTGTCAGGGCGGAGCTGTTCCCCTCCACCCAAAGAAAAAGAAATAACAATAAGAAGAGTGTATAACTCTAGAAAACACACTTGTATTCCACATAAGTCTATATTTTGCCGAATTTTAACCCGATTCACATGTAAAAACTATCGATATTCGTCAAATGATGTCTACAGGTGGCTTATATGTAACTTGAAACCACTAAAAAAAATTATTTAAGCATTTAATTGGCAAGAAACCATCAATTAAACATCGCTCTAACCCTATTCGTACGAAGATCCTATGTTGTTTCTTCCTTAGCAACGCGCATAGCAACGGCATGATTGGAAACTTCCCCGAGTTTCTGGCAACCCCTGACGTCACCACTAAACGTGTCTATTCGAACATGCACACATACACATACATAACATCTACTGCGAAGGAACATTGAGCATCATTGAAAAGTTGCAATACTGTCTCCTAATTTGTTGAATAAATTAGACAAATGCTCCCCCAAAAAAAATTTTGGGAGGTCACAGTGACCTCTAGTGACTTCCATCGGGACAACGCTGTGGGAGGGGGGGGGCGCAATTTCTTAAGTTCGCCAAGGGCACCAGACCCACTAGATACGCTACTGGATACGTTGAAGCTTGACCTTGAAAATGCTTACTTCTGTTTGGGAAGTTTAGTGAAAGAGTGGCGTCCTATTGGCGCGGATTTAAGTTGGAATACCTTCGTAAAACTACTAAGAAAGTAACCTAACTCATCTCAGCATCAACAATAATGCTCTATCGTTCCAAAAACATCGTCAAGGTCAAGCTTCAATTTAACCCAGCTACACTATATAACATTACAACGTGTTTAAAACATACAATCTCAATGTGAAACAAGCGCTTTTGTGCAGTGGTAAAGAGATCTGGCAAAGCGAACGGTTCAAATCCTGACCCTGACGGGAGGAGGCACTACTGAAAAAAAATAATTAGGAACGTATAACAGCGAATCATCAAAAGGCTCTTATAGTCTTTTTTATGGGGGGGAGGAGGTGAACTAGGAAATCATTCCTACAGATCTAATTAATGACCTCCCTCTGACACCCATGCTGCATTACTTCCTTAGCATGTTGAAATTTCTCTCTCATCGCGCCAAAACAAGAGAAGATCTGGCTCTAGGAAAAGCAATGTTTGACCTTGAACGAGCTTATATACGTTTGGGTTGAAAGATAACTTTTCAGATTTGGCCCAACAACAATAATCATTATCGGTATAGGGCCATTTCACAGTATTTAGTCCAACTGTATAGAGTCCGCAACATATCACTTTTTTTTTTGCCAAAACTATTTAATTTACAATTTGATTTGCACATAATTTTATTTTGAGTTTGCCCTAGCGACACACAAACTCAAAATAAAACAGTGTGCAAATCAAACAGAAAATTAAATAGTTATGGCAAAAAAAGTGTCATGTTGTGAGACTCTACAATTGAACAAAATACTGTTAACTGGCCCTATAGCAAAAACCGGCTTTTCCCACTCCTATTTTAAGATAAGGAATCGTTTACACCTTCATTTACTTTAAACTAATAAAACAAACAAAAATTGCTTAAAATTTTATGTTTTTTTTTTCCTTTTGAAAAGTAACAGAAAAAAAAAATTACTTTAGAAACAATAACAAGCAATTTAGACATCGAAATACATGAAACATATTAAAAGTAAGAGACAATTTTAAACGAAAAATATTAGATCGCAGAGCTTCTATAGATTCTCTTACCTTTTGCCCCATTCCCATATAAGACTGGATATTGAAGAACTCCGGGAGCGATAAAGACTGTCTTCCAAAAATACGAAATCATCACACTGTACTGACACTGAACGAGATCGAACACATAGATCATCGCTGCTGTCAGTTTCTTCAAAATCAATTGCCATCGGAAGAGATTTCAAAACATATTTCGTACAAAATTCATCAATATGAAACGCTTGAGAACTTGAAGTTCAGAGAAGAATGTCATATCAAGTTGTGCTCAGAGACAAAACAAAAATAGAACACATTGATCGTCCAACGTCACAGAGCTCGTCTATATTGAACAAGGCCAGAAAACAGCTCCATTTTCATAAATTGCGAGAGTGTAAAAGCAAATTCGATTGATTCCACTGACACAGCAGTCGTTCCGGTGGATGCATCTACTAGTTGGCAAGCACAGAAGAGGATAGGGTGAGCTCATTTTGGCCATTTTTCTTTTTCACATCTCTAAATGTCACCGCTGAATTTTCGTGGCACGCGATATTCTCGTTCTTCGGGCTGAATATTCTCATGCAAGTCACAAACAAAATCAGGGCTTTCGTCAATTTGAGTGTAGAACTTCGATTTGCGAAATGATGCCAAGTATGAATGTCAGCACACTTTGCTTGATATATTCATCAATCAACTAAATAAAGGGTTCCAAGACAGTGTTTTAAAATGTTATAGCAGCAAACGATGCATATATCGAAAGAGTCTCTGACCAAACAAAGTTATTTGACCTACATAGTCTTTTCAGACACTACTAAATATGTATGATCAAGAAATTTAAGAAATGTTTATTTTCAAAAAAGTCCAAATGAACTACGAAAATGATGACGAAATATAATGTACCTCAAAAATTATTATATTTATACAAGGGAGAAACTTGCTCCTGCAGCAATATTTCTAAGTAAAATTTACTTAGATATGGCTTCTGTTGCTATCGAAATTAGTAGCATATTCACAAATGCAAGCAGTAAGTTCTAAATAACATTCATGCATCGAAGATGAAACAATTAGGAAGGAATATTTTAGCATTAAATATGGTTTAATGATTGCCGTAGTCTTGATGCAAAACAAATGGGGATTTTTGCTGTTGCTGAATTCGATAAGGAAGCTGTTACTTGAACACAATAAGATGATGCTAAAATGGCACAAATGAGTTGGCAAATTTGATTAGTCAAAACAAATCGTCCAAAAGCTTCCGAGATAAATTTAAACAATTACTGCTTCCGATTATTGCTTTTTAGCAGCAAAACCATCTCATTTCCAAAGAGAAGATGAGCTACGGAAGTAACAAAAATAAAAACTCATAAAAAGTCAATGAAAATATTACAATCTTTCACTATAAAACATAATTAAATAAGCGAACACTGCGATATAGTCACCCAAGTTCAGCATATTCCATAACCATAGCCAGAGCTCTTGAAACATACCCAGTCGTAACGAACACGAGACCGAAAAGTGAAGTAACTAAAACAAGCAAAGACCTACTTAATGGCACTTTCAAGCAGCTCTCGAGAGTGACTCTCAGAAAACAAATTCAGTCGGGCAAGGGTTAAAACGAAATAACAATCAAAACAGCGACATGAGATCACAAGAAAGCAACGCCTCAGAGTGGGTCACGGCTTGCCTTCAGGGTTACTACTACTCCTCCAAATGCCGACTCCATGGCTGTCTTCTACCGAATTTCGCACTCCGGATTATCAGAGAGCGTCGTCATAGCAACGATCCGCGCTCTGCTCCCTCATCCTCGAAATGTATATTATATGATTTCCCTTTGTGGGAATAGAATAGGATGTGGAGGAAGAGAAATGACTCTTTTTAAATGTAATACGTGACGTAAATGCAGATAAGGGAATCAGGTTCGAACAACAGCGCTAAGCCAGGGGTATGTATTTCAGTACGTCATTAATGCCATTCGGCCCATAATGCAAACTTTGGAATTATCAAGAACTGAAATAATGGAACGCGAGCGGAAAGGAAACTGGAACGAATCAAACGTTTTTATGAAAGGGAAAATTTTTTGCACATGGTGTGAGTTGACTGTAAAGCACGTCTTTTCTCATCAACTGATCATATCACTAACACCACAAAAGATAATAATCACAACATTAGACTTTTTACAGCGAAATATGTTTAGCGACAAAGCATTCTTTCAAGAGTAGTTGATATGAGTTATAGGGAAATCCAACCACTGAATGAATCGTTCGTTTTTTTTTTTTTCCCCAAAAGATTTTTCTTATATGAATTGGCAACCGTAACTTCTTACTAGAATAACATTTAAACGAGCTGATGTATGCCTCACATGACTTCCTTTTACTCAAATTTAATGTCATTTTCCCATAACTGGTAAATGTAATGTGATTCAATCATAGACTAATAATAAGAGTAGACCGAGCTTTCTCATTCTTGCTGATAAAGAATATTGGTTCATAGATGTATCATGTGACTAGTGGAAGGGCTTGGCGAAGACTTTGGCAGCATGGTTGCTAGATGGCAGCATTATCTATAGTTTGGCACTCGACATGTATTTTAAGACAATGTGTATTCATTAAAAAAAACTTCCAGGTGCAGAGATTGAACTGTTTTTCTTTTAGTTATGCATTATTTTGACATTAGTAATAGTTTTTGATCAGTTTTCGGTAACTTTTATTTCATTTGGAGCTGTCAGCGTTGGCGTGAACGAAATGGCGTAAACGTTTTGCGTTAACGCAAAAATGTACTAATCGGTATCTTAAATTGAAACTGTAAGTAAAAATCTTACCGTTTGCTGATTCCTCTTGGTCGCTTGCATCTTTTATTGCTTAGAGAGTTATTGAAATTGACTAAAGAAAATGCACAATACTATCTAAACGAAAAACTCACTATATTAACAAAATATTTACAACTTAGAATAACAAATTTACAAATCGGACTCCATAAAAGATCATTCTTCCGTGTTCCATCAATTCTATTTATTTTTTTTTTTTTGGCGCTGGCGTTGATCGTCTGCTACGATTAACGCCCGCTGTTGCTAGGATATCCACCAGTCACATGGTTTGGTTTATGAGCAGCAAAAGGGTTGCCATAGCTCGGTCTACTCTTATTATTAGTCTATGGATTCAATAGCTTACTCTCTAAATATATCACCAACAATGGCAAAATTAAAACCAGATTTTTAAAAAAAAAATCGCCAAATTTATCGCTAAGTGGACGACAAAACTTGGCGACCAAAATACTGGCGGTATATCGCCAAGTGTCCGACAAATTGTAGCACCACTTGAGTTTACATCGATATTAACAATGATTTCGCCCAAAAAAGGGGCAAAAGACCCCTTTAAAAAAACTCGAATGCAACCAAAAGGGGAGGTGCACAACTAGACCTCACTAAAGGAGAGACCCCACTAAGGAGTCTACGTACCAAATTTCACCTTTCTAGAACATACCGTTCCTGAGTTATGCGACATACATACGCACATACGTACATACAGACGTCACGAGAGAACTCTGCAACTAACTCGGGAATCGTCAAAAATGGATATTTCGCGTGTCTATACGTTCTTAGGCACTTATCCACGTTTGGTCGAGTCGAAAAAAAAACTCAACTTTCTTTCGGGGGTGAGCAAAATGGAAATTAAGGTCGATTTCTGAGTGAAAATGTTTTCACGAATACAATACTTTCTTTTTGTAAAAGGAAGTAAAAATTGAACGACTAGAAAATTGTGTGCTTGTTCACTGGTTAGACAACATTTAATCGGCTGTTGCACGTCTTTTCATTCTCCCCCCCCCCCTCCCTTCGCCCCCCCCAAAAAAACCGAAGTGGAACCATAATAGTTCTTACCGTTTTGTTTTCTTTTTTTAAATAATTACTACACGTATCAATAAAAATGTTTTAAAGGTCACACACCAAACGCTACAGATTCGAAACGACATTGTGAACTTCCGAAAATGAAAATGAGCTTCGTGCAACCCTAAAAAAATACGATTGCACTTAAAAAATATTTGGACATTTACAGAACATTACAGTTGCCTTCCTCTTAATGAATTTGTACGTATAAGCAATAAAAAGTAGAAAAATTAGTTCATACTATTAAAGTTTAGTGAAAAAGTAAAAGTCTAACTTGTACCCCTCCCATACTTTTTTATATTTATAAATTTTCAATAAATCTTATCAAATTATGATTCAATGTGGCATAACTGGAAATTCAGCAAGCATCTGATACAAGAAAATCGGTGATGCTTTGCGGAACTCCGATAAAAAATGTTAATGATGCTAATTATGGATTCTAATTACTTAGAGCTATGCAAGATTATCTCCATGAAATAACTTATTCTTGGTACATTTCTTAGCACCAATTATAAATCGTCACTATTTTGTAATAAACGTCTTAGATTTAATGCGAAACATGTAAACAGTATCTTTTACAGCAACTTATTTTTTAATTTTCGAAAGTCAATTTGACTTGTTCTAGTGTTTTACCACATTTAGAAGCAGGTGTAGTAGCAACTTCTTAAAACTTGAAGTAGCAAGGTTTTCAACGTTAATTTATTTTAGGGTAAAAATATGAAGAAATAAGTAAATTGTGTTTTACTTTTTCATGCCTCATATCGATCTTACATTTCTTATAAATCTGAAAAGATTCTGGTCTTTCTAGCATTTTCGAGTCCCCTTTTCCTTCTTAATCCCAATCGATCTTCATCCACTGAAATTTCCATCACAAACGTATGTTTAGAAAACATGTCACAATGAAATACGTTTGTCGCCGAAAATTGCGCGTCTTGTTTAATATTTGGATGCCTCAGATGCCAAATCGATTAACTCCACTTTTTAAAAAAATACTCATTTCTGCTTTAATAGTGCTTAATCAATACTTAGCATGTGAATTTAAATTAAACTTTCGGTTCAGTCCATTTTTGATCTTGCGATGGCAGAAAATGTAACACGAGGACCCATTCACTCCAATAGATAACACTATCTTCTTCATCACTTTTCTCGACTTTTTGTTTTATGGAGTTAATCGATTTGGCAAGTGAAGCATCCATTTCAATCTCTTTGCATCCTGAAAACATTTAAGCCAAATTTTAAACTAAGATTTTTCTCGTTTCAGCAACAAGATAAGATTCAACATTAGTGCTGACTTATCAATCTTTGAACCTGGAAAAATTTTAAAAATTATTCAGAAATTTCATTTTATATTTCATATGAAAGACCAGTCAAATCAATGCAAATCTGAACCTTTTTCCTGGGACAAGTAGCGACGAAAAAACTTCAAATGTGATATGTTGAAACCATATCTTAAGCATAAAGGGCATATCTAAAAACTCGCGTTCAAGCTTTGCATCCTATTTTTCAAACAGGTCATAAAGGACAAGTGTCGAGTTATGTAAAGCAAGGAAACGAATTCCAAGATAAAACATCGCACTGAACGAGGAAAAAAACTCGCGAATAGTTTTAAGATGAAATTTTCGTTTGTTGATGCACGGCACGATCAACGTGGGGCAGAAAACGCAATTTCGAAAGGAAATATTGAGAATGAATGCATAAAAAGTATGTCCTTCTCTTCTTCCTTACGTCGAGAATCCCACAAAACGTAATATGCAAATCAAAAGAATATGTAAAATCAGAATTGCGGTTTTAGAACTTGTGTGGATACCACGAAGTTACGCATAAGTTCTCAAGGGATTCACAAGAAGGGAGAAAAGATTGCGACTGAGGAGAGTTGAGTCGGATTTTCATAAAAGAAAATTTAAAATTGGAATAGTTCTACGTCACCAGCGCATTTTTTTACGCCATGCTGCCATAAATGAAACGAATATGGCAGACGATTCGATTAATCAATTTCCCTTTCAATACAGATAAGAAAACTTGGGTGGGAGAAGGTAAACTTATGAAATGTAACTCCCCAAGTCCCAAAATGCTTCAAATCATTCAAAGTGGTTTTTTCCCCCAAGAATAATATATATATATATATATATATATATATATATATATATTTCTAAATTGAAAACTCTTTTGGGTTGATGCAATGCTAAAGAGATATTTTCCCTTCCATTCCATTAAAAAGGAGAGAAATGAAAATTCTAAAGATCAATAATAATTCTCATCAGAAGCTCGAAGAGTAAAGTTAAAATATTCATTCATTTCATTCATTTTTTTCTTACTTCTGAATATTTAAAATAGCAATTTTTCATCAATGACAAATGCTTCAGTTTTTCCTAAAAGAGAATAAAACATTGTGTGTGTGTACGTGTCTGCGTGTTATTTTACTTAGATCTTCTTTTCCTTATTTTCGAGTCAACAATTTTATTTATAAAAGCACCAGCCGGGAATTAATTAATAGAAGATTGATTATAAATTTGCATTTTTATTCAATCACCGATTTCCCTTCCGGTTAATTAAGATTTCCCGAATTTATTTAAATAATTTGAAAAAGTTGAATACTTCAATACAAAAGTCTCAGCGTAAGTTTCTGATTAATTGCGTTACAACATTTATAAGAACTTGTTTCAGATTTATAGAAGTCGGAATTCCTAAGTAATTAATTTATCTTTAGCAACAGGAGGAAGATGTTGCCACTTTGTTCCCAGTCAAAACTGTACTACATCTGTGGATCAAAACCTTTCTGCAATTTTGTGCATCAACTTAATTATTGAAGTTACAAACCATATATATTTGAATCCTTACTAAAAAAAAAAGGAAAGGGAATACATATACACTCATACTAATTTATTTAAAATCCTTTAAACTAAGGAAAAGAACAATTTAAATGAAATCCAGAATAATTTTTAGCTGAAAATGATTTTCAAGGACAAAAACTTATAGACACCAGAATCAAAGGAAATAACCGATTTTTTTAATCAAAAGAGAAGCATAAAGCGAGAGCAATAGAGCGCATAAGATAAAAAAAAAGTTCCTTTTGCATGATGTAGATGAAAAATTCGGGATAAATATTCTTTCTCTTAACATACAGATAAATTTTGTATAACCTCTATTCCCTCTCACACACTCACGTTACAAGACTTGAAATTTAGAAAGGAAAAAAGTAAAAAAGAAAAAAAGAAAAACTCTCTAAATATCACCAACAATGGTCAAATTGAAAGAAGATTTTTTTTAAAAAAAAGCCAAATTTGTCGACAAGTTGGCGACAAAACTCTGACGATATATCGCCAAGTGTCCGCTAAATTATAACACCACTTGAGCTTGCATCGAAATTAACAACGATTCCCTACCAAAAAGGTGCAAAAGACCCCTTTAGAAACACCCGAATGCAACCAAAAGGGGAGGTGCACAACTAGACCCCACTAGGAGTCTACGTACCAAATTTCAACTTTCTAGGACATACCGCTCTTGAGTTTTGCCACATACATACGTACATACAGACGTCACGAGAAAACTCGTTGCAATTAACTCGGGAATCGTCAAAATGGATATTTCGGGTGTCTATACGTTATTAGGTATATATACACGTACCGCCTTTAATTTTAATAGAATAAATATGGGCTTTTAAACGTGTTCTTAAGGTACAGAGATCGTAGAGTTCCTAAAAGGAGAAGAATTTAAACAGGCTTGACGTATATCTGCAAGTGTTCATCTAGGGAGCAACTGGAACAGTCTGATTAAAGTCACCGGCAAATGTGACAGTGAAACCTCTCAAAATGTTGTCTTAAAACTTTTAGTTCTTTTAGAGTTCTATCTCTTTTAGGCTTCTATATTCAAACAGTGACTCAACGAACATTTGTCCTGCATTATGGGGCTGACCTCTTGAAAACGCTTTGCAAATGATAATTATTTTCTTATGAAACGTACGGAGTCTTTTTGAAGATAAACATTCAAAGCAGTTTAAATCTAGAGTGGTCACTAAGTAAGTAAAATTGCTGCAATTTAGTAAAAAGAATTTAAAAAAAAAAAAAAACCTTGCACCCACATCCTTAGTCTGCTTGTTGATCTTGGCCAGTGGTAAATTTATTAAACATTTTTCAGTTCCACCGGGTATGCCGAAAAACATTACTTTGTGTTCTGGTATCATACCCGAGTCACTGATATGTTACTAATTTGGTTACGTGATTAGGAACGTACTTATTCAGTAAGTTGCAATCATGTATCAATCTTGTTACAGAATCGTTTTCGTTGATTCTGTGCGGCGTTGGCAAACAGAACTCTCCCTTTGACTCTTCGATTCATATAACCATGGTCTTTTGTGTGTGTGTTTCGTTTTTTTCTTTTTATATATATACTATCCTTGCAATGTCGTCACAGAGATATTTTTTAGATGTTTGTCATGAATCAAAAAGATTCAAAAGTTTATTTTATAGTAAAATTGTACAAAAAATTCTCTGAGTTTAGGATTGGAGTTTGAAAGTTGTATTCATCAAATAAGGTTAGCTTCAAAGGGTATATTCTTCTAAAAGTCAGAGGAACCGCGAAAATTTAAAAAAAAAAATTCTTAAATTCAAAAAATCCGATTAACAAGTCGGATGAATATGGGATATTCTATTAAAGGGTGGGTTTTTCTCAATCCCGGTTTGTCATTCAACCTCTTGTACTCGTTTTCGCAGGAAAAATTTGCTTTTTTTCCGTTTTTTGTTTCTCAATTTCTTTCGGATGTGATATTTGTCAGCTATTGTTTCGTTTTATACACTTAGATACGGTCATCATGAAGAATAATTCTCCAAATCATTTTTATTTCTTTTTTTCTCTTCTTTGGTAATTTCTTTCGTATTGAATGTTCTTTGTTCATTAATGCTTTAAATCTTAACTGTAAATGAGAGGAAACTATGTGAGATTACTCTTTGACTTAAGAGCTCTCTAAACTAAATACAACTTATGTGAATTCATTAGCAGATGTTTTTTATTTTGATTTTCATATGCATATAATACCTGAAGTAATGTATGCAAAATTGCAACTTTTATCACAATGATTAACATGCAGGTATAGCTTTTGATGGTTGTTATGCTGACAACGTTATTCCTTTTCTTTTCCTCAGCATATCGCTCGAAGACTTTTTACCAGACATAAATATGCAATCAGAATTTGATTTCACTTATATAAGAACCTCTCTCTCTCACACTCTCTCTCTCTCTCTTGATAATATTAGTATAGATGTCACTCTGCAAAAATGTGCCTTTCATACAAAGAATTTTTTTGAATAGGTACAGTGGTTCCGGAGATTACCCGGAACATATAAACATACAAAAAAAAAAAAAAAAAAAACACTATTTATAATATTAGTATACATAAAAACGAGCTGATGTGTGCATCACATGACTTCCTTTTACACCAACTTAATGCTATTTCCCTATTATTGCAATTTTAATGGGATTCTCTCTCTAACTCTTTTAATATCACTAGCAATGGCCACATTGAAAGCAGATTTAAAAAAAAAAAAAAAAATCGCCAAATTTTTCGCCAAGTTGGCGACAAAACTTGGCAACCAAAAGACTGGCGATATATCGCCAAGTGACCGCCAAATTATAACACCACTTGAGTTTGCATCGAAATTAACAATGATTTCCCCCCAAAAAGGTGCAAAAGACCCCTTTAGAAACACCCGAATGCAACCAAAATAGGAGGTGCACAACTAGACCCCACTACGAGTCTATGTACCAAATTTCAACTTTCTAGGACATACCATTTTTGAGTTATGCGAGATACATACGCACATACGCACATACGCACATACGCACATACACACATACGCACATACATACAGACGTCACGAGAAAAGTCGTTGTAATTACCTCGGTGATGGTCAAAATGGATATTTCGCGTGTCTATACATTCTTAGGCACTTTTCCGCATGTGGTCGAATCGAAAAAAAAAACTGAACATTCATTTGGGGGTGAGCAAAATGGAAATTAAGGGCGATTTTTGAGTGAAAATTTTTTCGCGAATACAATACTTCCTTTTTTGTAAAAGGAAGTAAAAAATCTTAAAGGATAGCCCGAAATGCATGAAAAATAACTTTTAGAAGCGCGAATCATTATCGTCTATCTGCACTATTACTTGAATTCAAATGCTAATTTACTCAAAGCGAATCTCAGTTATCATTCGCTTAAAAAAAGTTTGATGTATAAACATTCTGCGACTCTTAATGGTTCACAATTTTCTAAGCTAATAGAATGCTATATTATACTTTATCCTCTGCAGTCTCAGGCGGTTCTTATGGCGACATCGTGATTTTATTTGTTTGCACGTTTTTCCACTCCTCAGCATTCAGTTCAAAGAGAACCTTCGATGTGTTTGTAGTTGATGGTGCGGGACAATCAGTGATAGTTTTTACGATTATAAGAATAAAACGGTGAAACATAAACTGGTGACGAAGACAAACTATTGGTTTAAAAAATTAGTATAAGTATATATATGCATAATTCATAGCCTATTACACTCAGTAAGAATGCAACTTTCGTATAGTGAAAGAAATTTTTAAAATATTTGCAATGGTTCCGGAGATTACCTCGAACATATAAACACACAAAAATCAGCCCTCTCTCTTTACAATATTAGTATAGATTATATGTATACGATATATATGTTACGGCCAAAGCCCGAAGTTCGGCCAGTTCGCGAATAGGGAAGTTGCAACCTATTTAATGTTCATATTTTGGCTATTGGATATTGTTAATTGATCCTCAAAACTAAAAAAATTCACCATCGCCGAATTTTAAAACACCGTGGTTGATTTTTAATGAATTTTTAAAAATCCACGCGCAAAAGTGCGCTCTTCTGAAACGTCACGAGCCTACGTCACAGGGCGCGAATGAGCAGCCTTCCGCCGAAGATCCCTTGTTTTCGCTAGAGACATTTTGAGCGCGCTGATATTTTTATTTTTTAGAAATTCAATAATCCTTTTGAACACACTATGGAGACCGGATTCGTTAAAGCACAATCTAAATAATCTTCCTCAAATAATATCAATGGTGATATTCGAATATTTCCGAGAGGATGAGAGGTTTAATGTTCCAGAAACGCGAGGAGTTGAATACGAGGAGATAAGCCTTTTACGTTTCATCTTCGAAGTCGAATGCAGGTTCTTCGGTTTCTCCCATGACATGGGAACCGGTTCGCTAGCGTTTCTCTCCTATCGGACGTCACTTCCTATGCCATTTGACGTCATAACGGCTTGAACTTTATAAATTAATTAAAAAAAACTACTTATCGTATCGCAAAACTTTTTTCACCTATGATGTTCATACATGTTACTCTATCATATAAAAATAAAATCGAAAAATCGAAAACTTCCCTATGGCCAAGAGGTTTGGCCAAAGCCCGAAATACTTGCAATTACTATTGTATTTTCTACTTTGGCTGGCCATTTCGCGAACTGGCCGGGAATCCTTGACCAAAGCTCGAAATGATAATGGCAGATCGTAGATTGACTGGTAGACGGCACATGTGTCACTTCCGGTATGACAGCGCTGCAAGTGAGAGAGGCAGAGACTCCTCTACTTCTCCCCCGAATGGTTGCAAGACCTTCTGGGTTTAGGTGGGAGATGTGGAGTGACTAATATTTTTTTTAAAGCATGAAAACTCCCAACACCAACGAAGATTATGTAATTTTGCTGTTTTTGGAACTTAAATATTGAAAATATAACCTGAAGAAGGTCCTGTATCTCGCTCAAAGAACGGGCGATCACCCCTCCCTTGTATCCGTCCTTGAGGATTGATAAATGTTTATGCAATTCGAAGTGTCATGCACTGGAAAAAAAATTGTGTAAGATTACCATTATAAATGGGTGTAACGTTACACGAATTCTGGAGTGTGTAGTATCTCTGTTTAAAAAACTCAAATTGTTGGAGGAACCTTGCACTATGTTTCGTGTAAGTCCCACCTGCAGTCAGTAGAATTCAAAGTGTATGCGTAAAGATCAATATCTGCACAGAGATGGTAAAATCTTATGAGCGAAATGAAAACGGATCTTTGTGGCCGAGCAGTTCTCTTGCTTTGCGACATGTCTGTCAGACTCCCGTTGTGAGTTCAGACCCCACCCGGTGTCCTGGGTATTCCTGTAACAGTGCAATAAAAACGTCTTGTTTGTAATTGGTGTATATTGATTGTGGAAAAAAATGAACTTGATTAATATTGAATAAACGAATGACTGAAAGCAAAAGTTGTAAAGAAGACAAAAAACAAGGGGTTTCTAGCATGATTTTTTAAAAATACTATTATAACGAAATTTCAAGTATTTTCACCTACTAATTTACTTTTGTACTTTCAATTTAAAACGTGTAGAAAAAAATATTAATTGATCATTTAATGTACCTACCTGGTTAATTTAAACCATCAAATAGTTAACTTGAAGTATAAGTCCACTTACAATTGAAAATGAGAACCAGTTCAAGAAAGTCAAATGAAAGCTTAAATTTTGCTATTGTGTAACCTTTCATATAATTTATCTGTAAGCATATAGAACATTATGGTCTAACCTTACGTAGAAATGAGTGAGACGCTACGCTATAGTTATATTACCATGGTGTAACCTTCCACAAGCGATGTGGAACTTTGCACCAGTTATATCAGTTAAGTTACTCCAGAGCAGTAGATGCAGCTATGCTTCCACCAAATTTAAGGAGTAAGGTTGGTTACACAATTGTTTTTTATAATGTGGAAGTTCACAACTTGTAGTAATAAGTGATAGGCTTTACACTACGTAATTGTTTTCCTCATTTGAAATTAGTAAAATGAGCTATTAAAGCAGAATACTTAAAAATCAGTAAAATCTACTCATTTTTGAGTACTTCATGTTTTGATAATAGAAATGTTAATCTAATCCTCACGATATAATAATAGCCTGAGGATTATATTAACGCCCTTTATTATAATCACGTTGTGTATCACATAATTATAATAATCACGTTGTATATCACATACATATATATGATATACAACTTAATAAGAACCGGCGGTATGTAGGGAACAAGTTTTCCAACAAACTTTGAAAAAAGGAAAAAAAATTCTATAACACCACAAAAAATAAGTTTTGTTAATGTGTTTATTTTCTTTTTTTTTCTTTATTTATTTATACATTTATTTAGTTTTTTAATGTTCATTTGTTGACAGCATGTTTTTCTTTTACCTATAGCTATATTTCCTTCCTCTAAGATTTGAAGCATACATAAAATGTTATTTCCTGACCTAAAGCCAATGATCTACTTATGAATACAATAAACAACTTTAATGATTAATGCGATATGTGCTGCACCTGACGCTACACTTTGCTGTTTTCCCACTAACATTAACATGATTTTAAAATCAAATACGACCTAAATGAGAAGTTCCTTAAATTATAGTATATCCCTTAAATGACTGTAAGCAAAAGTTTTATGGTGATGTGCAAATATACGACTATTTTATAACTATTCTACTACAAAATTAGTACAATTTAATATTATAAATATTTATTTGTTATTAATACTAATAGAAAATTGTAATGAAACAAAAAAAAACCATATATATATATATATATATATATACAATTGCTGTAATTAAAAGTTTTTTTTTATTATTATTTATTTATTTATTATTCATTTGTTGAAACGACTATAACTTAAATAAAATGCTAGTAGGTGAGAAAAACATTTGAAATATTCTTATACGAATTCAGCTGTAAACAAAATAAAAGCGCAAAATGCCACTGCTTCGTATTAAGCCTAATAACTTTTTAATTTATAAATAATACGATTTATTCTTCGACATTTTTTAAGGCATCTTAAAAACTCTGTTTACTTTCTTCAGTATCGATCAAGGAGAAAAATATAGAAAAGACTTAGCTTCAAAGTAATTATGTATTGTTCAAACATTTTAAAAAATATTTTTCAAAACTTTTCTTCAACATGGAACTTTATTTAACTTTACAGATGAGGTCAAACGGAAGAAAACATAATAAGGAAAAGGACAAAGGCTACAAAGGAAAAGAAATCGCATCAACAATTTGTATTTGAAGAACAAAGCGTTACCCCGCAATACTTTTTTACTCTTTTCTTCCGGTTGCAACGGAATGTAATTCTTTGATTCAATTTTAAATTGAAAGATGAAAAATAGTTTTACAATGTATTCTTAATTCTATTTACGTTAGAAACTGTAAAAACAACAAAAATCCTTCTTTTTTCCTCTCTCTCTCAGCCATAAAGTAGGTGCTATAAACTTACAAATGTATTAAATAAGCAAATAAACATACGTTTAGTCTGCGGAGTCAAAGTACCGACTCTGACTTCAGGAATTTTAGAACATTCGACTCCGACTCTACAGTCCTGTAAAAAATGATTTTGTTCGCTGTATTCACTCGAATGAGTTCTCACAAATGTTCGAAAATATCATAATTTTTTCGAAGATATCGAAAATAACCGACATTTTGATACATATCGATCGGATATTTTCAACCAGCGCAAACTAAAATCTATATTTAGTAACTGTATCATCAAATCCTTGTTGTTTATTTTCTTATATCATTATTATATATTGGTAGACTTAAAACTAATGTTTCATTCATCATTAATATACAAATATACATTTTGTGTAAAAATGTATTGTAGTACTTAAAAGTTTTTTTTTTTTCGTATGAATGAAATTTACAATCATTTGTGAGAGGTGATCATTTAATGATGCAAAATAAAATATAACATGACTGGTACTGATATAGGCTATTAATTGACTATAAATGGCTCTATAAAACCGATTTCGTATATGCATGTGCCCTGTAAAATCACAGAAAAACATCACAGTACCATCATAAACATAAAATATCAAGTAAAATTAAATCAAGAAAGTTATTTAAAATCAAATGTTATGTTAAATTGTTTATTGCATAACGTGTAACGTTTATAAGTATCTTAGAATTATTATTTTACTTTAAAATAATTGTAATAGAGTTACTTAAGCACTATTAGCTTTTTGTTCGCTTATTTTACAAAATTATATATAATTCAGAAATAAAAGTACTCATTGCCGTGCATAGCCATAAGACATTTTAAGTTTTTAGGACCAACTTGTAATTTTTAACTAGGCATTTTTAATATATATTAAAATTGTTACATTACTAATAATTTTACGAACATGAAATTATAAAAAAAATTAATTGTTTTGCCTACTATTATAGTGTGTTAAAAATATATCAATATACATTATAAATATTTTACTTTTTTTTGTTATTTTTAATAATAAATAAATAATATTCATACGACAAACACAAATATTTTTTATGTTTCTTATATCGTAGTTCGAAAGGAAAATATCGAAATTTCATGACATTTTCAGAATAAATAGCGGATAAATATCGTGATATATATCATGAGATATATCGACTGATATGTATATGCGAACCCTGGTTTACACAGAAAAAAAGGCATAACACTATCTATGCAATTCCTTTTCGGATTGCAATGCGGTAAATACAAAAATCCTCCGGTAAAAATAACAATCCTTTGCACTGAAGCTGCATCCCATTTCCTTCTTCAAACAAACAAAATTGAAATTTCTTCTCCGGACACAAAGTAACGCCATAAGCCCATACACGTGAAGGCCAGACAAAAAGGAAGATGAAGATCTAAGTACATTAAAGATCAACGACACTTCCTTGCCTTGAAATCGATTAATGGCCGCCGGGAATGAAAGAATACAAAAAAGTGCATTAAATGATTATAAATGGGGAAAACACGAGACGCTTGCTTATCCAGCAGTAGGTCATGCGGTGCTCCCGAACTCGGTATTGAATGGGATTTGTCCTCCGGTTAATTGCAGAAAGTGCGAACCGCCCATCAGCAACGCAGCACAAGGATAAAGAAAAAAATAAGAATAATGAAATAACATTGTGCTGTAGCCCATTGCCCTTTTTTTCCATGCAGTTGATTTCATGTTTCTTAATTTATATTTTGCTCATTTGGAGAAAGAGTTGTTGAACAAGCCCAACTTCACGCACAGTAGGCGAGATTGGAAAAGGTTGAAAACAAATTGAGACTTGTGGAGACTGAGTTTTGCTTCACACCCTTCCGGAAAGAGAGATTGCAATGATTAAAACTTATCTCCTTAGACTAAAATATTAGCTTTTAAGAGTTTAAGGGCTCGGGGTACAAATGTGACAAGCCACAAAGAGTAACTTTTCGATTGATATTTCGGTTTCTCATAACTAAAATTAAATAAACATGACAATGGATTATGTCATTTGGAGATAAACATATCTGGTTTTAGTATTGCAGAATATAGAATCTTTATCTTTACTAATAATAAAGCTCAAAGTATCTCTGTCTGGATGTCTGTGACGCGCATAGCGCCTAGCTGGTTCGGCCGATTTTCATGAAATTCGGTACAAAATTAGTTTGTAGCATGGACATGTGCACCTCGAAGCGATTTTCCGAAAATTCGATTTTGTTCTTTTTCTATTTCAATTTTAAGAACATTTTTCGGAGCAAAATTATCATAAGATGGACGAGTAACGAAATTATCATGACGTGGAACCATAACATGGGAAGAGCGAATGAAAGTAGCCAATAGGCGAGAAATTCATCAGCCATTATTTGTAAATATTCAGGCGAACCAAGACCTTTTGATTTTCTACTACGGGAAAAACCGTACGGGTACCACTAGTATTTTTTATAAGTTGGAAATTGGCCTACTGAAAAATTCACATCATGTGGCATATCACATTCTTGCCCCGAGCCCTTCAATTTATGAAAATGTCATCTACTGCTTGAAAAAAAAAAAGCAGGCTAATGTATTGTAAAAGATGTTTTGCAAACGATGTTTCTTTTCTCAAATAGCTTGTGAAACTTCACATTTATCGAATACAGAATGGTATACAGTCAATGATATCTCGAACAGCATGAATACTTTCATACGGAAAAGACTATGATAAAATTTCTTAGTCCCGTTAAAGTATTGCGAAGATAAGTTTCCTACTAACAGCGTACCTGTAGTTTCCGTTTCATATTTGTGGTTTAATACGTTTTTAGGAATCTACAGTCGTCACAAAAATTATCTAAAATGCTTCAAACAGTGAAAATATTACTGCAAAATAAATCTTCAAGAAATTACAACAACGAAGAAAACGAAAATAATTAAACCAGAAAGTTGACTGAATGCAGTACTTATTATTCGCAACTCCAGAGCTCGAATAAGCTATCTTGCGGTGATTAACAATACTAAAGAAAAAGGTAAAACATTCCGTTCCACGTGTTTTCTTTGGAGAAAATTACAGACTTCAGAGAGTTTATGGTGTAATGTAATTTCAGAGGAATAGAAAAGAAAATTTCCCACAAGCACGATGAAATATTACTGTCATTCATTAAGCTTCAAAGCAAGTTATAAGTTACGGCATCTGTTTGTTTTACCTTTTTCATCCGCCATTAGACAGTGGCTGCAGCGCCCCCTATAGCTTATTGGAGTTGCGAATAGCCTATCAAGGAATTTAAACGTAGTTTAATTAGCTAAAATTAATTACTTTACACGAAACTAAAAATATTTTAACAATCATTTAATTGAAATCTTCTTCAATTGTCCCAGTTCAAGTATCAAAATTTTTAAAAACTGATAGCTAAAATCTTAAAACCAATTAAATTTTCGTCCGACAAATTATGGAAACAATTATAAAGTTTTTAAAAAAATGCAAGCAATCTCCACTCTCCTTTAATTTTTATACTTGTTTATTTTTCAGTAACAATCTTTTCATTTCAATTCGTTTTACTTTGCGAAAGCAGCAGCATTTTTATAAATCACACTTTTGAGAAACTGTTAGAAAATCTGGGTGAAAAAAATGCAAGGAAAATAACTAAGAAAAAGAAAAGGAAAGCAAACAAATAAATAAAGAAAAATTCAAATTTAAATGCATGTTACTTTCAACGGCAGTAAAATAGCGTTTCGTAATGACTTGGAACGCCTTGAGCAGATGGCACAATGTTTACTTTTATAACCTCACTAAACCCTGGCT
This sequence comes from Uloborus diversus, assembly GCF_026930045.1. NCBI lineage: Eukaryota > Metazoa > Arthropoda > Arachnida > Araneae > Uloboridae > Uloborus > Uloborus diversus. The sequence goes on along the minus strand of NC_072735.1, from coordinate 38,530,809 downwards.
ACGTGCCATAAAAGGGGGAAGATCAATTAAATACACATCGAAATTTTCATACTTAGAAGGAGAGAAAAGTAGATAAGGGTTTCAGTATAAAAGTTTCTCTTTAAATCCACTTTTTCGAGAAGTTGTTAAGGAAACAATATTTAAAAGTTGTTCACGCGAGGATCTGTAACTACTAATTGTCTAGAACATAACGTAATTGCGTTGAAGTTAATTGTGCTTAAAACTTAAGTAATAAATTGAATTTAATTAAAAAGCGAAAAAATAAATTATGTATATAAATATGCAAAGTGAATCTAAAAAAGGATACCAGGACCGTATTTTTTTTTTTTTTTTTCTGAAAACATTATTATTACTATTTAATTCAATTTTTTTCACTTACTTATTTTTCCATTACACGTGAAAAATTAAATTATTATTTTTAAAGAATTGTGTAAACTCAGTGCTTCGTCTGCAGTATTTATTAAATTTATTGAAATTTTTGCAAACATAATTTCTTACAAAATAATACAGCGTTTGTCCTTCACATTTTGAACATAACCAATAACATCAAAAATCTTTAAATATGGAACAGCAAACCTCTAGCATATTTTAACTCAAAAAATATGAATTTAAGAACTATTACTTCAAATGCGCATATGTGAATACACGCATGTATTATTTTGTGTTGTTAAAAAGGCATCGAATATTTAACAGGAGTGAACTTGTATAGTGTGAACATCAGATTTTTTTCTTTCATATAATAGCTACGTCATTTTTTTACATGTACTTATGTTAATGCCCTTAAAGCAGCACTCCTTATTTAAATTGCCTACTGTATCAAAAGTCAATAGGAATTTAAATCAAATCAAATGTTATTGATCACATAGATTTCACGAGAAATGTGTTTGGTACCCCCCCCCCCCCCCCCCCCCCCCGAAACAAAAGTCTGGTTACGGCCTTGACAGATACATTAAAGCAAATTGATGAAAACAAGAACATTTATGAGTATGATTTGGCGCATATTCACTGGAGTTGGCGCTGCGAGTTCCATATGCATGATGTTTTGAATGAAATTTGTCATACCCCTATGTATGAACTAAAAATGGGGTTCCTTTGGGGGGGGGGCTTCTCTATACCCCATTATGCTTCTTTTCATTCAACTTTTAAAAATGGAACTCACTGAGAATGCTTCTAAATACATTTAAGATAGGATTAGAGCAAAACTGGCTGCTTGCCAGGGTGCAGCGAGGGAGGGGTTGACACCCCCCAGAGCCATTGGTTTTTTTACATAAATGCTAATTCTAACACAGTAGTTTATGCATATTGTAACGGATTCGCTGCGGCTTCCAACTTTCTCGAAAGGATGACACAGTTCTTGATAAAAACACAGGAAATTTATTTACACTATGTACAGGAGAAATCGTGAACAACTGCTAAATTATTCATCAGCAATTATCACACAACACCGTAAACTCAACGTTTACACACGTATTTACTTCCAAATACGAAAACAACACAGCGAAATGCCTCGCAATAAACAGAGCTAATCCACTCACAGCACAAATTCTCAATCGAAACTCCACTGTTTATCCATCGCTAACGGCTTATATACACCGAAAAGAAATCTCTCAAACATTCCAGAAAATGCTAAAACGTTCTACAACTACACTTTCATTGAATCAGTGAATGAAATAAGAAAAAAAAGAATAGGGGGTTGTATACTTTAGCCATATGTTAAGGGGTTGTATATTCATTACGGGAAACTATTTACAGGTTACGTTACTACAATAATTACTATTTACAGGATTTGTAACATTGCCCCCTTCCTAAGGACTGCACGTCCCGGGCAGTACAATCCCCAGAAAGGGTGTCGAACTTCTATCACAAGTTTACAAATATTCACATTAATTAATAACTAACAGATACAGAAAACACAATAATAACAAGAAATGTTACTAAACATTAAAAGCAAAAATTATCTACAACTTTTATGTTATCAACCATGGTTGCTTACGTAATACTCATGAACTATGGCCATAGTATGGGGCTAACCGATCATAATGTACAACCCTAGGTTTTGCATTAGGTGATTTTTGGATCCTCGCTACGACGTCATTTAGTCGGTTAAGGACTTTGTAGGGTCCATCCCAATGCGACTGCAATTTGGGTGACAGACCTTTCCGTCGGATGGGATTCCATAACCAAACCTTGTCGCCTTCGTTGAATTCATGTCCAGTAGACCTTGTGTCGTATCGGGTCTTCATCTTCTCCGCCGCGATGTTGATTCGCTCTCGTGCGAAGTTATGAACGTCTTTCAATCGGTCCTGGAGATCCTGGATGTACTCCTCAGGCGATGCAGGCGCATCTGGAGGACGACCGAAGACGAGATCACATGGTAGCCGAAGCTCTCGTCCGAAGAGCATCTGAGATGGGGCATATCCGGTTGTTTCGTGGACAGCACTGCGGTAGGCCAGCAGGAACAAAGGTAGCTTCTTGTCCCAATCCTGTTGATTTCTGGAGACCATAAGTGAGAGATTATTCAGGATTGTGCGGTTAAATCTCTCCACCATGCCGTCCGATTGTGGGTGTAGTGGTGTTGTCCTAGTTTTCTCAATTCCGAAAATTTGACATAGGCCCTTAAACACAGCAGAGATGAAATTCTTCCCTTGATCGGAATGAATCTGCAAAGGTGTTCCATATCTCGAGATCCAATGTTGAACTAGAGTCTCTGCTACGGTGGTAGCCTCTTGATCTGGAATGGGATATGCTTCCGGCCATTTGGTGAAGTAGTCGATGGAAACAAGAATGCATTTGTTCCCATCAGCAGTTTTTGGTAGAGGACCCAGGATGTCGATCCCAATTCGTTCGAAAGGAGCTCCAACGTTGTACAGATGTAGCTTCCCTCTGCTTCTCTTCTTCCGTCCTTTACGAGCAGCACAGGCGTCACAAGAATGGCACTACTTCTCCACGTCATCCTTCGCCTTGCTCCAGAAGAAGCGCTCCCGAACTTTATTGAGGGTTTTCAAGACACCAAAATGTCCTCCAGTCGCACTACTATGTATTTCTTTCAGAACATCTGAAATCCTTGATCGGGGAAGTAGTAACTGCCACCTAGATGTTTTGCCGTCGTCAGATTCCCATTTCCGGTACAGTACGCCGTTCCGTAAATGGAGTGAGTTCCATAAAGCCCAGTATCTTTTTGTTGCTGGACTGAAGATGGAAACGTCCTGCCAGCTAGGGCGTCGACTGTCACTTTCCATGAACTCCAAAATTGGGTTTATGTCGGGGTCTTCAAGTTGATCTTTTCGAACTTGGTCATCACTCCATGGATCAGGTTCTGATGATGTTGGAGTCACTGTCACCTGATAGACAGTAGGGCTAGTCGTTCCATACTGTTTCTCGATTCGGGAACAATAATTGCAGTTCTCAGAACAGGGTCTCCTTGATAAGGCGTCTGAATTACCGTGAGATAACCCTTTTCGGTGCTTGATCTCCATGTCATATTCCTGGAGCCGCTGTATCCACCTGGCTATCTGGCCTTCTGGATTCCTGAAGTTTAAAAGCCAAGTTAACGAGGCATGATCTGTCCGAAGCAGAAATTTTCGGCCGTAGAGGTAATGATGGAAGTGTTCTACAGCTTTCACTATGGCCAGTAACTCCTTTCTGGTGACGCAGTAATTTCGCTCCGACTTTGATAAGCATTTGCTCCAGTAAGCAATGACATGTTCATTTCCGCCAATTTCTTGGGACAAAACAGCTCCGATGCCCTCGTTGCTCGCATCAGTGTCCAGGATGAAGGATTTTTCAGGCTGAGGATAGGCGAGGATAGGCATTGATGTTAAAGCCTCCTTCAGTCGTAGAAATGCATCTTCGCATTCTTTGGACCATTCAAACTTTTGCTTGCTCTCCGTCAGCTTATGCAAAGGTCGTGCAATGTTGGAAAAACCCTTTACAAACTTCCTGTAGTACGTGCAGAGCCACAGGAAACTTCTCAGCTGATAGATGTTTTCGGGACGACTCCAACTCTTGACCGCAGATACCTTTTCTGGATCGGTTTGTACACCTTCAGAAGAGATGATGTGACCAAGGTAGTTCACTTCCCGGCGGAACAAATTACATTTGGACGGACTTAACTTCAGATTGGCTTCCTTAAGCTTTTGCAGCACCTTCCTTAGATTTGCCAGATGTTCTTCGAAGCTGCGTCCCACGATGATGATATCGTCTAAGTAGACCAGACAGGATTCGTAAGAGAGTCCTCTTAACACCGTCTCCATAAGACGCTCGAACGTAGCTGGTGCATTGCAGAGGCCGAAGGGCATCACTTTAAACTGCCATAAGCCTTGTCCAGTTGTAAACGCTGTCTTCTCTCGGTCCTCAGGGTGTATCTCAACCTGCCAGTAGCCGCTCTTCAAGTCCAGGGTCGAAAATCACTTGTGTCCGGAAAGAGTGTCCAAGGTATCGTCTATCCGTGGAAGAGGGTAGCTGTCTTTCTTGGTGATTTCATTCAGCCGTCGGTAATCGACACAAAATCTGGTGGAGCCATCTTTCTTTCGGACCAAGACGATGGGAGAGGCCCAAGGACTGGATGAAGGTTCGATTACATCATTCTCCTTCATCTCTTTCAGGAGGGTCTCAACCTCTTCCTTCTTGGCGAACGGTAGTCGTCTTGGATGCTGTTTAATAGGGAGGTGTTCTCCAGTGTAGATCCTATGCTGCGTTAAATTCGTCCTGCCCACATCCTCCGATGTAGATGAAAACAGAAGCTTGAAGTCCTCCACCAATTGTTCCGCAGCAGTTCTTTGATCTTTCGATAATGGCGCACTCCCAATTAACTTCGATGTCAAGGACTCAGAAGACACAGTCTCGGGGGAATTGATTCTTCTAATGATGCAGTTTACTGGAGTACAAGTTGCCAACACTTCACCTTTTCGGATATTCCTTGGCCTTTCACTCACGTTGGCGACTCTCACAGGAATTACATCCTTAGAAAGGTCCACAAGCGTAGATGCTACCAGCACTCCTTTTAGATTATTGTTTAGGTTAGGGTATTCAACGAGTCCAAATCGAAAACTATTGCTTTCTTCAATGGAGCCAGGTATTAATGATTCTGACCTTGAGGGAATTGATAAATCTGTTTGGGCTATTATTTGATGAGCGGATTTTACATCATTTTCAACGTTGAAGATGGCTATGTCTTCTCTCATCGAGTGCAGTTCATTAGTCTTGAAGTCAAGGGTGAAGTCGTATTTCTTTAAAAAGTCCAATCCGAGAATGAAGGGGTCCGTGATATCAGCAACAAATGCCGTATGGTGGTAGGTGGCATTCCCAAACACTATTTCCAAGTCCACTTTACCCTCAATCTCAATTTTGTCACCTGTCAAAGTCTGGAGACTTACGCGTGGCGATGTGCACAACAGTTTCAATCCAAATTCACGAGCCACATCTGTCCTAACGATTGTCACATTGGCTCCAGTGTCGACAATCAGTTTGCAAGGATTCCCATTTACATGTGCGTAAATGAAAAGTCCATCACTGCCACTACTAGAAGAGGAAATCTGCAGAGCTCTGGTGGTGGTGTTTTCCTTCCCTCGCGTAGCTTGGCGAGCCGGACAACTCCTTCGCAGGTGCCCTGCACTACCGCATTTCCAGCACTTCTGCTCTTGTTTCTTTTGGGCTGTTATGCTGTTCAGATGTCTTGCCAAGTCACCGAGTTGTCTCTCAAGTTCAGCGAGATGGGACGACCTGGAATCAGACTCATCAGCTGCCAGAGTACGGATGGGATGGCGATCCACACGGGTTGCTCCTTGGGCGGCCTCGTATCTCATCGCATACACCAAAGCAGATTTCAGGTCGTTTACATCCGCCATCCGGAGGGCTTTCTGGATTTCAGGATTCCGAACTCCGTCGATGAAGTAGTTGAGTGCTAAGTTGTCTCGAACATCCGCAGGACAGTCGCAAAAAGCAAGATGAGACAGTCTCTCGATGTCCGCCGCAAGCTCTTGCAGGGTTTCCCCGGTTTTCTGGAAACGGGACTTCAACTGGAGTCGGCTGAAATCTTTCTGGCACTTCTCACCGAAGCGAAGCTCCAACGCAGATGTGAGGGCGGCGAAATCCAGGCGCTGGCCGTCCGGAAGGGTCTGAAGAATGTCCGCTGCGTCACCTCTCAGGGATGCTGCAAGATGACAGGCCTTGGTAGCAGAGTCCCATCCGTTCGCTTCCGCCACTATCATGAATTGGGTCTTGTATACCTGCCACGAACTTTTCCCATCAAATGTGGCCAGTTTAATAGACGGTCGAGCAACAGATGTGGGAGCGCCAAACTGTACAGAACTGCTTTCCGCGGTCGCCAATCTCCGTTCCATGTCTTTAATTATTTCTTCCTTAAATGAAGTAAATTTTTTGTCTTCTTCTTCCAACTTATTTTCCACATTGGCGATACGCTCTTCCACAGTATCAAATTTTTCTTCCAGAGCATCAACTTTATCTCCCATGGCGGTTAGTTGATTCTCCATCATGGTTTTCATCGACGTTATGTCACTTTTTATTTCATCTTGACTTGTAGTAATTTTAGCAGTTAAATCACTATTTAACTGTTCTTGGTTAGTCGCCAATTCATTTTTCAATTGTTCTTGATTAGCCGCCATATCATTTTTTAATTGTTCTTGATTAGCCGCCAAACTTTCGGTCAAGTCACTTTTCACAGCATTAATTGCTTCCAGAAGTTGTTTTAATTGGTCATCCATTGCGCGAGTAATCACCATAAAAACAAAGTCTATAAATTCTAACATCTTTATGAAAAAAAATGTCCAAAGTCACACTTACTCCAAGAAAGTCCAGAAGAAGCCCCACGTTGGGCGCCAAATTGTAACGGATTCGCTGCGGCTTCCAACTTTCTCGAAAGGATGACACAGTTCTTGATAAAAACACAGGAAATTTATTTACACTATGTACAGGAGAAATCGTTAACAACTGCTAAATTATTCATCAGCAATTATCACACAACACCGTAAACTCAACGTTTACACACGTATTTACTTCCAAATACGAAAACAACACAGCGAAATGCCTCGCAATAAACAGAGCTAATCCACTCACAGCACAAATTCTCAATCGAAACTCCACTGTTTATCCATCGCTAACGGCTTATATACACCGAAAAGAAATCTCTCAAACATTCCAGAAAATGCTACAACGTTCTACAACTACACTTTCATTGATAAAATCAGTGAATGAAATAAGAAAAAAAAGAATAGGGGGTTGTATACTTTAGCCATATGTTAAGGGGTTGTATATTCATTACGGGAAACTATTTACAGGTTACGTTACTACAATAATTACTATTTACAGGATTTGTAACAATATGATATGAAAGGGCTGTTTTGATCCAAAAAACACCCTTCAGAAGGTATTTTTGAACAAAAAAAAAAAACCTTCAGAAGGTATTTTTGATCAAAAAACACCCTCCAGAAGGTATTTTAGATTTAAAAACCCCCTCCAGGAGGTAATTTTCATCAAAAACAAGACCCCTCTAGAAGGTATTTTTGATCAAAAAAACCTTATTTCTGGCTGCGCTAGTTTTGCTTGCTAACCATAATCGAAAACTACGTTTCGAACAAAGTTTTTTTTTTTAAATGATGGTTTAAGTGTTGATCCAAAAATGGTATGAGTTCCAAATGTGTATGCCTAACATTTGTATGAATAATACAGAAGCGTTTATCGAACAAGTAATTGCTCATACTGATAGAAATAACATATGAAGTTTTTTTTTTTTTTTGTAACTATTATTTGTTTTATTTTATTGAGTACAAGATTAACGTTATAAGTTTTGCTTTTCATTTAGCGAAACTGCACAACTTTCTTTAAATCAGGTAACTTAGAACCCCAATAGCAATTTAAAAAACTACTTCAACACATTCCTGTCAATTTAAGCCTTTGAGAAAGCTTTCAAACACTATTAAAATCAGATTGAAAAAAGAAGAACGAAGGAATTACATGGCAAACAAATTTGAAATAATGGTTTAACATTTACTCTTTTCTAAATAAAAAACAAACTAAGGAAATCTAAAATGACATGTAATTCCAAAAATAGCCGACATTCCCTTACTCAATTCCTTTTTCTCGAAAAGAGCTTACGGAAAGTAATCTTTTGCGATTTATAAGAAACAGAATCACATTTAGAAGATAGAGAAGAAATCAAATATTCACGTTATACGAAGAGTGCTTATTATAGTTTCAACAACTAACAGCTTTTTTCCCCCGATGCTTTGACAAACAAAAACATATCCCCAATGATACGTCAGGATGGAAATGCACTGGTACGGAAATACCAACGATTCGAATTGCTTAAAATGTTTACTTGTTATTAGGAATTTTCGACGTCAGTACATTTTAAGTAAATACTTATTTCAGTTAAAAGAGAGCGAAATGGAAAGAAAAATTTCGGCTGCGTAGGAAAATATGAGATGGGAAGTCATTATATGCAATGTTTTAAAATCTTCTTGATCTTCACAAATAATAAAGCTGAAAGTCTCTCTGTCTGGATATCCGGATCTCTGTGACGCGCATAGCACTTAGACCTTTCGGCCGATTTTCATGAAATTTGGAACAAAGTTAGTTTGTAGGATGGGGGTGTGCACCTCGAAGCAATTTTTCGAAAATTCGATGTGGTTCTTTTTCTATTATAATTTTAAGAACAAAATTATCATAAGATAGACGAGTAAATTACGAAATTATTAAAACGTGGAACCGTAACATGGGCACAAGTCGATTGGCGAGATACGAAATTATCATAACATGGGACCGTAACATTGGTACAAGCCAATTGGCGAGAAAATTCACCATACATTATTTGTAAATACGTACAGGCGAACCAAAAGACCTTTTAATTTTTCTATTGCGGGCAAAGTCGTGCGGATACCCCACTAGTTAGGAATCAAGTCCTGGGGGGCATTGATCGAGGGCTTTAGTTAGGAATAAAGAAAATAGATAATAGTATTTGTCGATTCAGGACGTAACCGAACAAAACGTTTCTTTCATGCGTAAAAAAATTCACTTCAAAACAGGGGTGGCCACCTAGGGAGGTCATGGCGCAGACGGCGCCGATTTTTTAGGGAGGGGGATGTTTTGAGGGATATTTTTCACTTTTGGGGGACGGGCTCTTCTTTTTGGGGGTGTCTTCGCGTTATTTGGGGGGGGGGAGTAGCCCTTGCCCAGGGGTGGGCACCCCTGCTTTAAAATGTACAGATTCTTAGCAAAAATAGCATTTTTTTCCCTCTCAAATAAATATTTAAGCATTATTTAACGTTTTTAGCTGCTTTGAAGAAGTATCGACTGATTACTCATTTTAAGGCAATTTAGTTTTTGGCCAACTGAAGCAATTTTGATTGAATTAGTTAAAAGACAGCCTTCGGCCTGATGGTGGGGTAATGTCTAAAAATGCTTCATTCCGAGAACAGTCTAAAAAATATTTAAAAGACTTCAAATTATTGATTTCTGGCTGGACTTCTCGTGTTCTTGCTTTTCTGATTATGGCATCGAGTTAATACTTAGCTTAAATCTAAGAAATATTATAAAGTGTAATTAGCAAATAACGAATCGTTTATCCGACACCCAAATGGAGTGAAAATGCTTGGTAACACCTACGCTTTTGCTTTACTTTTTGCTGTAACTCAAAAGGATGGTTTACATGATGGTGTTAGCGGCTCAACATCGTACGAAAACATTCCTCCTTACATTTGTAATTTTGGGCACAGTCTTTGTGTGGTTATTTCTTTTTTTCGCTTCGGACATATGCTAAGCTTTATTCAAAACTTGAATTTTGGAATCCATGTTCTATCCCTTAGACGTAACTTGATGTTAATCTTAGAGAAGGAATTAAAATGGAGGTAGCAAATTCATTATAGGCTCAGCAACAGCTGAAACAAAGACGCCAAGTCACGTGACTCAACAATGGCCAATAGTTGACACATTTTGCTTGAAACTAACGAAAGAAACACCTGATTTCTTCCAATGCTTTGCTTCAAAATCCATCACGTGGCTTGTGGTCTTGGCCTTAAGTCTCTTCTCAATAATGTTAGTCGATACTGAAATGCAAGAAAATGTCTAAAAAACGATCCAAAGTCTTTATTACCCTATTTTTCAAACAACGTTGAACAAAATGAAAAGAACTTTAAAAAAGCCAGAAACTATACCTAATCTCCCATAAAAATACCGCTAAAAACAAAAGGCGAAAAATTAATTAATACAATTAACATTTAAAATTAAAATAGATTACAGTACATAGGTTGTTAACACGTGGTAATGAAACGTATGTCAGAGAGTTGCTGGAGGAGAAAAAAATGTTCATTTTTTAATCTGAACAATTTTTGTTCAATTTAAATTCAAAAGAAAAAAGAACTATAGCTTTAAGTGTATTCTTATTCAATGTTTCCAAGGCATTATCAGCAGAGATTTCTTCCTTCATTCATAATAACGGTATATTTCTATTTCTATTTCTATTCAAGAGTCACAACTGACTTCAACTGTATTTTATGTCGAGGTCTGCATACTAGTGCCTTGCCTCCATTATTTTATATACCGATAGATGGCAGCACCATCACCGGATCGAACAGTTAATGAGAATTTAGAACTAGTCCAAGAGCTAATAGCTACCTGGTACTAGCACCCCCAGAGGTATCGTTTCACTTGGAGGACATTGAGACCACGAGCATATTTAACGTCGCCCAGTCCCCTTTAATGACGACGGTAGGTCTTCGACCAGCGGGGATCGAACCCGAGCCCCTCCGGCCCCGAGTCCAATGCCCTACCGATCAGGCTACCACGGCCTAACGGTATATTTCAGTCATGAATACAGCACATGCATGATTGCCAGATTCTCATATGATACCATTATCCATAGATACGAAAAAATCACGTGATGCATTTGAATAAATACGCCTCCTAATGTCTCTTGCGTTCGACATCAGCCTAAAAGGATGAGACGATAGAACTTCCGGACGGAGAAACTGCTGAAAGTTTGATTTCGCCTCAAAAACGCCCAACATTTGGCCAAAGTGAACTTCTACACAAAAGGCCGTCCAATTGTGTCAGCCCATTGCCTTCGGCACCGAAACACGGAAAGCACAAATCAGTCAATGAACTAAAGAGTTGGAAACTGCTTTGCAAATAATGGGTGGTTACGGTTTGGATACGGAGCATTAAAAAGGTCACTCTCAGTGCGAATAATGTATGATAGCGAAATCAGCAGGTAATGATACAAATATTTAGCATGGTAATGAGAAATTCTACTTGTAATAAAAAATCAGTGAAGTTCCCATCAATTTTTCTGAGGGTATACTCCCAGTAATCCATTGTTCACAAAATGTATATGCGATCATGTACATAATATGTCATAATATGAACATTTTTGAAGCTTGGGCGTATACGCTATGTGTCTAAAAAATGTTTGAGAGTATACTGCGTATATGGAGTATAACCCTATGTTAACATGACTGTAAGAAGTAACCAGAAAAGGAGGGGGGAGGAGAGAAAATGCAAAACACTAAACGCAGCAAGACGAAGTTTGCGTTTGCAAGCGCACTGCGATGAGCAAGACGCGTCTTGCTCATCTCAGTTTTCTTTACTTTTGCCGCCCCCTCCTCCCCCCTTTTTCGGGCCGTGGTGGTCTGATCGATAAGGCATCGGACTTCTGACCGGAGGGTCTCGGGTTCGATCCTCGCTTGCCGAAGATCCACCGTCTTCATTAATGGTGACTGGGGGAATTTAAATATGCTCGTGGTCACAAAGTTCTCCAGGTGAAACGATACCTCTGGGGGTGCTGGACCAGGGATTGCTCGATTTCTGGTCAAGTTCAAAAATCAGAGCTGTCTTCAGAATCCCATCCAACTGGTTAAACCACAAATAGTGGCAGGTATGTTGTACCCTGGAGGGAAAAGGGTCCCCCCTTTTTTTTCTCTTTCTCTCACTCTCATGTCCTTACAGGAACGCAACCACATTACAGGAGCTGTTGGGGGGGGGGGGGGGTAAGCATTCCATAATCCTTGGCTTTAAGCCATTTAATGGACTAGCCACTTTAATAATGTGCAAAAAAAAAAAAAAAAAAAAAAAAAAAAAGAACACTTCTTCCTCCCCAAAGAAAAAGTTTGATCTCGTCATTGAGTAGACGATTACGACTACTAACTCGGTTCAGAGATTAGTAGCGGATTTACCATGTCTCAATGGTCAAAATTGCGAGGGACCCTGACAACAAAGGAGCCTCAAAGAAGTTCATTTGGGCTATTTCTCAAATTATTCCTAAATGTCTTTAAAGAATAATTTAAGATATTCACAAATTAGATCAAGAATAATTTGAGATATTCAAATTAGATCAAGAATAATTTGAGATATTCAAATTGGATTAAGAATAATTTGAGATATTCAAATTAGAGCAAGAATAATTTGAGATATTCAAATTATTATTAAATATCTTATTTCAAAAGTGATGGACTATACGGCCCCCGAACCTGTAAATCCGCCACTGTCAAAGAGTCGGCGCTCAAGCTGATATCTGCAACTATTTCAGCTTACGTAGGCAGCCAAGACGAGGTTCAAAGAACAGAAAACGCAGGTTAAAGACTGATATTTCTTTTATCAAAAAAGTTTTCTACTCTTATTACAGAATTCTATGAAACTTTTAGGATGATGAATTATGAATAAAGAAGAAACTGAAAAAAAAAGAGGAAAAAAAACCCCAACCAGCATTTATTTGAATTTTGATGTCTTGAATTCAAACTATATGTTTTTCACAATCACGAATTGTGATAGGACCCTACTCGTTGAGTTTCTTGTTTCTACGAATGGAATGGAATGGAAATGGGCAAGAAATTTGCACCGGTCTTATTATGACTGGTGATTTTTTAGAATAAGTACCGAAGCACATACATAAAAAAAAGAATGTCGATTAGGATGCGGTGATAAAGATGAAGATTTTATGGCTGGTATCTAAAAATACACCAAGCAAAAAGATTATGTACAGAGTATAATGGTATTTTTATTTCTTATCAGATTTAAATGACGGGGAATTGGTTATCTGCAAATTTTGTATTTGGATGATGTTTTGTTGCTTAAGTTTAGTGTTTTTTCCTGAAAAACGTAATTTCACACCAAAAAAAAAAAAAAATTTTAATGTAAAGGCTGCTTCAGTTAAGCTTGAAAAAAATGTGTATAAAAAAACCGCAGACGATTTGTAACTATGACGACGAAAATTTGGCTCTCTAAATAACAACCGTCGTCATGGTAATCTGAAAAATCAGAACAACATCAACTTTGGTCAAGTGAGGTTTATAAGCAATTCGTGATTACTGGAAAAAAAAAATTGTTTTCTGCAAAATGAAAATCAATGCAAAAATTAAATTAAAATAAATACATATTTCATAAGAAAATAAAATATTTTCCAGAAAGCAGTCCGGCAATAAAAAAAGCAATGCAAATAGAAAAAAAGTTAACTTTTTCACATGAGATTATGAACGAGAATTATTCGAACAGAACAACTACATAAAACCGAACATAACATTGCCAATAATCTTGTGAATAACTTTTTTTTTCCTCCAGCAAACGAGCGAACCCTATCATTCTATTTTGGCATGTTCGGAAATTGAAAACTAATTATCAGGTGAGATTCGCTATGCGGAACGGATATAAATCGCAATAATGTAGACCCACAAGACGCCACCATCAATCTTGGCGATGCTAACGAATGCTCGTCTTTCGCTTTGAAAAATGCGGTGCGGGAGTCTCGCCTGAATAAAAGGCATTATTCCCTCCATTAGCCACTTCAGGCCGAAATATAATGACTTTGCACAAAGCGAAGAGGAAAAAATGTCGAGAGGCTCTGATGGAAAAAAAAAAAAGAAAGAAAGGTCTCCATTGAATCACTCAAAAGAACAGCCCCTCACCCCTTCCCTTCTTTCTTTCGTCCAGGGAAAATGGCGAATTGCAAAAGTGGATAAAAATGCTCGATTGTTCTTAAATTAAATCACTATTCGTTGAACAAGCACCTTCAGGTTAGAAAAAAAAAAAAAAGTAGTCAACTAAGCAACGAAAACACACTTTCAATTTATCTTCTTTTCAGCAGAAGAAAATTCAATTTTACTTATTTATTTTCAAAAAAATAAATAATAATAGTATTTATGTTCTGGAGTAAGAATTAGTGATTTTTTTAATAAATATCCGCTGAAGTTTTGAGAAGATGCAATAAACGGAATCGACCATAAAGCTCTTTTTTTTCCATTGAAGAATAAAATTTGTTTCAAAACTCAAGTCTGAAATCAAATTTTTACAAGTGCATAACAGCGAAATAAAGTGGGAGAGAAGTCGGTTGTTTTCATATCTATCTTGTCTATATTTTGTAAAAATTTAATGGCATAAGCAACTCGTACAAGGAGCTACATCTTCACTCCTTAAGGTAAAGAGGCCTTGCCGCCTCACTTTTGAGTCAAAAATTAACAAGCTATCGAAAAAAAAATTCTGAGTGGATTCGTTTACATTAAGAAAGTGAGATGGTTTTCGTTCTCCCAAAATCTATGTACTATTCCACTGTCACTGTCGCATCAATTGCCTTTGAATGATTTTTTTTTTTTGATACACGCGACATCGACACATCTAAAGGCAGAATTTATGGAGAACAGCAGAACTGACACGCCATGTAGTAACGCAATATAAATTTAAAATCAGAAAAAAAAATCAAATTTTAAGTGCGCGAAAGGTAATTTTGCGTTCCAACACTCAACACTCATACGTAAACATTGAAATAGTATAGCGCCATCTGTATTGCAGAAAAACTACTATAAACATGAACACCCGCAGAACAAGTGTTTGTGGTCATGTTGGTTATGTGAAGGAATATTTATTAGTAAAACATCCAGATCTCAAAGCCGTAAAGAAGGGGGCACAAAAATGAAGCAGTTTTAGCGTAGGACAAAAACTTTAGACAATGCCCCTGAGACAAGTTAAATAATTTTTTTCTGTGAAACCATCCAATCATCTACCAACATCTGAAACAGTTGAAGTGGGGGCGTTTAAGCAACGTGGGAAAAAGAGCTAAAAAGCAGAAACGAAAAGAAACAAGAGGAATCAAACCGAGTCCGACGATTGAATACGGTACTTTTTTCCCCGCTTTTGAAAGTTACGTGAATTTTAATGTTACGTTAAACGAGCTGATGTGTGCATCACATGACTTCCTTTTACTCCAATTTAATGTCATTTCCCCATTATTCGCTATTTTAATGTGATTCAATATTTATTCTCTAAATATCACCAACAATGGCCAAATTGAAACCAAAAAAAAAAAAAAAAAAAACCTCCGCCAAATTTGTCGCCAAGTTGGCGACAAAACTTGGCGACCAAAAGACTGGCGATATATCGCCAAGTGTCCGACAAATTATAACGCCACTTGAGTTTACATCGAAATTAACAATGATTTCCCCCCAAAAAGGTGCAAAAGACCCCCTTAGGAACATCCGAAAGCAACCAAAAGGGGAGGTGCACAACTAGACCCCACTACGAGTCTATGTACCAAATTTCAACTTTCTAGGACATACCATTTTTGAGTTATGCGAGATACATACGCACATACGCACATACGCACATACGCACATACACACATACGCACATACATACAGACGTCACGAGAAAAGTCGTTGTAATTACCTCGGTGATGGTCAAAATGGATATTTCGCGTGTCTATACATTCTTAGGCACTTTTCCGCATGTGGTCGAATCGAAAAAAAAACTCAACATTCATTTGGGTGTAAGCAAAATGGAAATTAAGGGCGATTTTTGAGTGAAAATTTTTTCGCGAATACAATACTTCCTTTTTTGTAAAAGGAAGTAAAAATGTAACCAAACTTAAAAGGCCTGAATAATGGAATTAATCGTACAAAACAAGATGTCCCCCCCCCTCCCTACATTTCGCTCAAATGTGCAATTTATAAACATATTTAATTTTGATGCAGAAACTTCTCAAAACTTTCTGCAGTAAAACGATAACATTAGAAAATGCAGCATATTTATTATTATTATTACATCATATTCTGCCTTTCGAATTGTTATTCAAAAATCTGTAATCTATTAATCAATGCATCCCAACTACAAACTGAAGAGCTTTTGTACGAAGAGAGAGTAAAGAACTCTTGTATCAACTTTTGATGACTTCCAAAAAAAAAAAATTTTTTAATTTAAAAGTATTTTCATTAAAGAAATAAAAAAAAGTGGATGTAGCGAAACAACTCTGCGGGAAATTAAATTCATTATTTAATACGTGGGACGTACTAGCGCAGCCAGAAATACCATCTGAAGGGGGGGGGGGGCGTGATCAAAAATACCTTTTGGAGGATGTTTTTTGATCAAAAATATCTTCTTGAGAAGGTTATTGATCAAATATTCCTTCTGGATGGGTTTTTTTGATCAGAAATACCTCTGAAGGGGATTTTTTGATCAAAAATACTTTCTAAAAGGGTTTTTTTAATCAAAACAGCCCTTTTACATGCATAAACTATTGTATTAGAATTTGCATTTAATATGTTAAAACCAATGCCTCTCGGGGGTGCTCCCCCCCCCCCCCCTCGCTGCGCCACTGCGATGGGTGGACGCATGGAACCGAAAAACAAAAAATTGTCATAAGGTAACTCACCTTTCTGGAAAATTTTCCCAATATTCAGTCATCCACTTTTTGGAGCGCCGAAAAGATCTCCTAATCAAACTCATCGCTAAGTAATAAAAACTTGAGTCGCTGGGGTTTTTAAGAAATAAAAATAATAAAAGAATCGCGTAGGCAAATGTTAGAGGGAGTCTTCCAAAAGTCGACTCTTCGAATGAACTATCAACAAATAAAGCAGTTCTACAACTCAAAACAGCTCTACACAGCTGAAAAGCAAAACAGATAATGGTCTTGAAAAATTCACCTTCCCTACCTTATTTTCTTTTTCTTACTAACCAATGGTTACGTTCACGGGGGTTCGGCAGAAGAAGGGAGGATGAGTCATCACACGAAGAACCCCTGAGTTCTAACAAACAAACGTAAAAGAGACATGCTAAAGTTGAAGTTTGGTAACAGGCGACCAGGCAACAGGTAGGGATTCTAGCCCCAGGGGATTTTACAGGGGACGACTTCGCCGAAAGCTATCGTGTTATTTAGAGACTTAGCACTTTAACTAAATAGGCGACAGCAATTATTTGCCAGGTGGAGAATGCTCATGTCGTAAACTTGTCAAAAGTGATGGAGGGCCGCTATGATATTTGCTCCAATAGGGTCGTTTCCAAAATCTTAAAAGCATTTTTTCTGAAAGAGCAGCTTAAAAACATCGGATCTGATTATTTTTAAAATAATTTGACTAAGTTTAATATTCTTTAAAAAAATATTTTAATCGGAGCGCGTACATTGAAAAATGAAATAGCTTATGCCGATGACATCACAAATGATGAAATGCCATTCACAGAGAATAATATTTAATTCGCATCTTTACTCACTTCTACTGGCAACGATATGGTTGATAGCAAGCGTAGAGCCCAAAATTTAATGCATCATTTGTGACGTCATTAAGACCACGCCTTATTTTCAAAATCGGACATTAAAAAAAATTAAAAATTAGGCGTTGGGAAAATGAAAGTTTTTTCTCGCTCCATGTTATTTTTTTCGCTTATTCTGCCAATTTCAGTGACTAAAAGTAGTACTTTTGACTGAAGGAAACAACCTCATTAAGATTTCATTTCTTTAATATCGATGCGTTTGCTTTATTTGAACGGATTTTCAGACAAATATTTCATCTGCGCACAAAATTCGTAGATAAATCTACATAAAATACAAAAATGTATAAATTATTCGATAAATATAAATTTAATTACGTATTTAAAATGATAAAGTATAAGAAATAAGGTGTTAAAGAAATTCTTTGCTGATTTTTAACGCTCTCACAAGCGTATTCCACGCATTAAAAATCAAAAATACGCGGCGAAAATTAAGTTAAGCGTATGATTTAAAGTTAGTTTTTAAATGGAATTAATCTCTACGGTCTTTACTGTTTTTGTATATTTCACTCCTATAAAAACATCAAGGAGTACGTCTTGAAAAAAATAAGTTTAAAAAACAGTTCTGCTGCTGACGCTTGCTCGTAACTTTGAGTTTGGAGTTCTTGTGAATGGTTTGTATTCGCAATCAGGACTTATACGTAGAATTTGGAAGCAAAAAAAAAAAAAAAAAACTCCAGCATCCAGCATTTATTTGAATTTGAATTTTGACGTCTTGAATTTAAATTACGTTTTCTGCAATGAACGAATTGCGATGCGACCCTACTCTTTGGGTTTCTTGTTTCTACAAATAGAATGGAATGGACATGGTCAAGAAATTTGCTCCCGTCATATTATGACTGGTGCATGATTTTCTAGAATAGGTAATACGAGGAAAATATATTTAAAAAAAAGTAATGTTGATTAGGTTGATTAGAAGGTGGCAATAAAGGTGAAGATTTTATGGCCGATATCCACCAGTACACGTATCATTTCAATGTAAAGTCTGCTTGGTAAAGCTCTGCAAAAAATATGAATAAAATCAAACCGCAGACGATTTGTAAACTATGATGATGAAAATTTCGCTCTCTAAATAAATATTAAAAAGAACCGTCATAAAGGTAATCTGAAAAATCAGAGCAACATCAATTTCGGACAAGTGAGGAAAATAAAGAATTCGTGATCGCTCAAAGAGGTCTTAAACTTTTAAACGAACCCTATATGGTTTTCCTACTCCTATAGTATCTTTTTGAACTATTCCGTTACTTCTTCCATTCATGTTTTGGGCTCAAACACAAAATAACGCAAAGACTTTATATAGTGAGTGTTGTAAAAATATAATACGGATCAAGTTTCCTATAATTTAACAGGAATTATATCCCCAAAATAACACACTCTCTTGCCAGAAGCAGCCCCATCGATGAAATAACTCATCCCAGAAAAGTCTGCAGCAAGCAGCTTTAATCCACGGAAATACATCCTCTTTTCCAACTCAATTATCCTGGCATGTAATCCCAACGTTTTCGTGTCGCCTTTTCCCGGGGAAAAAAGATGAAGATGTAAGGAAAAGAAACAAAGTAATAAATAGAAAGCGTCACTCCTTCATTAACTATCTCCAGATCGATGAAGGATAGCGGTCCGTAGCGACGCAAGAAAAAAAGATAAAAGCGACAAATAAAATCTGGAACCCAAGGGGTTTGTCATTAGAGACAGCTATGATCATCGTTTTCCAGAGACATGAAAAACGAGAATGTACTAATCCGAACGGCAAGTTTTGGATTTCATTAGAAGCTGATTCGGACATGGGAAATATGAGTGTATCTCGTTGATTCGATATCTCAAGAATGATGGAAAATAATTGATGCGAGGTGAGAGATCGCATTGCCAACAACTCTCAAGCTGTGGTAACTGAATGTTTCCAGACGTTTAATATTTTCTGATGAAATTACCGTATTGCCTCGCATTAGCTGGGAAGCCGAAAAATTCGGGGGTCACCAGATTTTCAGTAACACTTACCTGGTCATTTTGGCCATGACGGAAAAATCGAGGTTAGGGGGGAAAATACTATAAAAATATACGTTCAGCTTAAAAAAATAATATAAGTTCTATACTTATCTCATTAGTATTGATAAACAGTTTAATTTTGTAAAAATATTAACTAACAATGTCACTTGTTATTTTAACAAGAAAAATATTATTAAATAACGAATAATTTCATAAAAGTTAAATTAAAGCTAAACAAACATTTAAGTAATAAGATACCGCCCCTAAGTCAACCCAGCCGTAGGTGGGGTTTAGTCTTTAGGGGACCAGGCCCGTCCCTATGCCGGTCCCAAGCCCGGGTAAATGGGGAGGGTTTTGCGATGGTGTAGCATCCACGCATGTAAAACTATCACTCTTTACTTACGCTTGAGCAGATCTGTATCTGCCCAGTGACTATCGAGATGGCATAGCAGAGCGGGGTTCCCTATTGTGTACCGCCTCTAAGCCAGTGCCAAAGAATTTACCGTAGCTTTTCGGCAAATCAAAATTAATCTCAACTCTCTAAAAGGAACTAAAATAATTTTTTAAAATTATGAACAAATCGCAGTAACAATGATTGCGTCTGAATTAATTACTTTATTGGCATATAATTAAATCCATTAATAATGACCTACAAGAAATAACAATCACATATTATATGCAATGCACAATTGGAACTGAATGGAAAAATTAACTTTTGTTTTGTTGCAAAATAAGCCTCCAATTATCCAGCATGCCAGAAAATGAGAATTTTCCGGCATGCCAGCTAATGCGGGGTAAGACCGTAATGTTCTCACCACAATTGAATCGACAGGGGGTCAGCTTCCACTTTTTTAAAATTTTCAAGAATCGTAAAATACATATAAAGTACCGAGAGCATGGTTATTATGACGTCAAGAAATGGCAGTTCTGTTCTTGATATGGACTCATCCGTCTGGAATAGTCAACAACCGAACTGGAGGCAGATGTTCGAATTTCTGAAGCTGAGATTATCAAGAAACTGGTAGCTAAAATGAATTTAGCACAACAATGAGAATGCACAATCAATGGTGCGGTTCAGGTCGTAAACTGAAAGTAAAAATAAAGGTAATTTGCGGTTTTATTTGAAGAAAAAATATTTATCAGTTTCCCTTTACCTATAATAAAAAATGATTCCATTTTCCTCAGGGTTGGCTTTTTGCCGGCAGAAACTGGTTTTTGCCCTGCCAATGGCAGAAACTGGTTATAACCGGTAAAAACCGGCAGAAACTGGTAGAAACTGGCAAAAACTAGAATACGTTTTTAATCCTCTAGTAATTATTTAATGACAGGCAATTAAGTAAAATAAAAATATAACTCCATTTCGCCACTGCAAAAACTTAATATAATAGCTATTTAATAATTAGTGTAAAAATATGTTAAATAACAAGACTGACATTTCCAAAGCAAAGTAAAATTTATCATACTTGAAATTGCTACGTGTTAGAAATTTTAGCCTTGTAATGTCGTAAGTAACAAATTTTTCACTTTGTTGTTTATAATTAGTTTGTTTGCATTTAATATAAAGTGTAATATATCAAATATTTAAATAAATACAGCTTTTTTAAATTTTATTAAACCCTAAAATTCAGGAACTTGTCATTTTACACTTAATATAACTGAATAAAGCTATTCTCAAAGATCTCCCCCCCCCCCCGTCTTGATTTCTATGGAAAGTTAATAATCCAATTATATAAGTACTAACACAGTCTTCAACTTTGCTGTATGTAAGAAACAATATAATTGGTTAGGTTCACCGACTCATAAATGTAAAGAGTTTCAATGGTTGATACAGTTCTACATAAACACATTTCATGTAACCAATCAAGTAAGCAGTTCTGTTTTTGTAAGCTGTTCTTCTATCAACCAAAAGAGCTATTTGTACAAAAAGATTTTGTTTTGAATACAGTTTGCTCTATGCTGTGAAGCTTTTTTAATCATGAGTTCTAAAGGTGGTTGACCAACGGATCCTGTATGGGGATTTTTTAGTCAGAAAGAAATTAATAATAAATTAGTAGTTGAATGTAACAGCTGCAAAAAAACTGTGAGTGCAAAACCCTACAGAATGAAAGAACATCGTAAAAAGTGTAATGGTGTTACTAGTGATGCGTACCAGCAAGCTTCTGATTCTAACATACAAGTTACGATAGAATCAAGTAATAGTGATTTGGTGATTAACAAGATTACTCCTCTTCCTAAAAAATCAAGACAAGAAAATGAGTCTACAAAAGTTGGACCTTCTAGAATTCAAAGTTCTCTGAGTAATTTTATTATGAAAACAAACTCAGAAGAAGAAGATGGTTTGGATGAGGCAATTGCCAAATTTTTCTACAGCTGTAACATACCTTTTTTGCTGAGTAAAAATCGATCATTTATAAGCATGATTAACTTAGTGAGACCAGGCTATAAAACTCCCGAAAGAAAACAGTTGGCTGGAGATCTACTCGACAAAATACATAGTCAGTTACAACTACACTTCGAAAAGGAAATCAGTGGTAAAAAAGTTTCATTGATACAAGACGGATGGAGTAATATCCATAACGAACCCGTTGTTGCAAATTGTATTCACACTGGTTCTGAATGCATGTTTTATAATTCTGTAAATACAGGAAGTGAAAAAAAAAAACTGCAACTTACTGTGCTGATTTAACGAAAAATGCAATAATAGAGCTTGAAACGAAATATGACTGCAAAGTATTATCTTTAGTAACTGATAATGAACACAAGATGGAGCTAATGAGGAAAATTATTGAAGAAGAAATGCCATCTGCTACAACTTATGGGTGTTCAGCTCATTACTTAAATCTTCTTGGACTGGATATCACACCAGATTCTCTCATTAAACATGTGGTTTCAGTCCAGAAATATTTCAGAAACCATCACAGACTAAGAGCTTGACTAAAGAAGTACCCAAAAGCTGTGAAACCACATATACCTTGTAATACATGGTGGAATAGTCAGGTGGACTGCTTAGAGTCGTTTATGAAGAATCGCCCATTTTATTTTCAAATACTATAAGAACATGAAGATGACAAAGGTATTGCTCCGATCATAAATAATCAGATGATTCACAAAGAAGTTAAACACTTGCTGCTGCAGATAAAACCCGTTGCTATTGCTCTGGATTCAGTTCAAGAAGAAAACTGCTCAATTGCAGGTACTTACGATGTTTGATTCGTTTAACAAAAGAAGACGCTCTTATGTGTGCTTTTGAGAAGGAAGTGATGCACAGATTTAATCAAGCAGTTATTGATAATCATTTACTGGCCTATATGCTCCATCCAAAGTATTTCTGAATTAATTTATCATGTAATCAAGAAGAAAGTGCCCGAACTTTACTCACAAATATTAACCCTGATTATGTACCTTATACCATAGATTTACAAAACGAATCGACCCCTTTTCCTGAAACCTATTTTTCCAATCAAGTTGCAACAACTACTCCAGCTACCGCATGGTGGTCCAGTTTGAAAAAATGTGCTATAGATGAAAGTTTTGTGAATCTTGCTGGTTCTTTGATGATAATACTAGCTATTTCTGCTGGGATTGAAAGAGTCTTCTCAAATTTCTCCTTTGTGCACAACAAATTGAGAAATTGTTTAGGTTTAGAAACAGCGTCAAAACTTGTATTTTATTACAGGCTGCTGCAGCGTGGAAGCAATGTAAAATTTAATTTTGAATGGTGATAGTGTTGTAAATAAATTGTATTTGGGTTAATATTTAATTATTTTTCTTATACATTTTTTATTGTATGTCAAGAATTGCATTTATGTCATTTTTTTGAGTTTCTGCCGGTTTCTGCCATAAATGTGGCAGAAAGGGGTTTTTGCCATGCCGGTTTTAACCTGTTTCTACCAGTGGTTTTTACCGCCTCGGCAGAAACCTGCCAACCCTGATTTTCCTAGAGCAAACATGTACACTTTAAGATCTTTCCTTTTCTTTGTAAAAAATAATACCTCTGTTGGGTAAAACTAAAGCGGATAAACAAATTATTAGAAAAAATAAACAACATAAAAATTAATTTATTACTTACATGATTCTTTTGTAAATAATAATGCATTTTGAAAAATACGAATGAAAAAGCAAAGAGAAAACATTTTAAAAAGTAACAATAAACGATCGCTTAAATTAATCCCCTGATGGTAAGAGGCGCATAAAAGTTACTTTCAAAGTGATCGAGATCAATAAAATGGTTTTCAATCTCGCTGAAAGCACATTTTATCTGGCTGTCGGTGGGTTTTATGATGCTGAATCAAATCCTTTTAATACATTAGGGTAATCTTTCGAATACGAGAGCCAATCGATATCATGTCATAAATTAAATCATTCTAGGCTTTATTAAATTAATTGAACCACTTTTTTTTGAGCAATCACGATTGCTAATTGTTTTCACTTGACCGTCCTTGACATTCTGGTTTCTTTTTCAGACGATGGGAGGTAGGGTGTCATTGACGCAAACCTCAAACAAAAAATGAAAGTTATTTAAAACTCCCTAAATTTACAGATCTGAAACAATTTTCCGTCATTTCACTGTTTCAAACTTCATTTATAAATTCAACCGTTACACGCAGCCTTGCATGTTTCATTTATAAGCTATGAGCATGCTTCTATAAGTAAAAAATTCGCAAGAAAAATTTATTTCGAAAAACTTAACTGTTTCCAAAAAACAATTGACGTTTTATAGTCTCCCCAGGAGCTATTAAAACTAAAACACATTCAATCAACCAACCTAATTTCTAGTAATGACATAATTATTGACACTGTGAAAAAACAAAAGAATAAACGAATATGAATTTAATGTTCAAAATTCAATCAAACTACAACAACAAGACAAGTAAAACTGCTCGTACTTCTCATATAACAAATATCAATGCAGTTAATTAGAAACAATTTTGATTTTTACCAGCAGAAGAAAAATATTACAGTTTTTTTTGCAAAATCTAGACTACTGCAAAGGGACGTTCACAAACGATGTTCCTGAAATTGTGACAGTTCTTGACAAGGGAGGGAGTGGTAATAAAAAGTGCGACATCAACAACATGGAAAAAGTGTGACATGCGGCAAAGGGATTGGGTAAGGTAAATAGTTACAACAGTGTCAAACTTGTTTTTAAAAAAAAGGTGTGACTTAATTTATGGGCAACCTCTAGAGACATTTTAATCTAAAACAAATCACGAACACATCCACTGAAGGAAGGTACAATTTTTATGAACAAAAATACTACGCACGAAATGCCATTCATTAGTTTCGGAAAGATTGCAGTCATAATTACAACTGGAAAAGAAGTAAACGAAAGCCGCGTTACTGCGTTAATTTAGTAAACTCTGCTTTTAATTTAAATACTTATAAAGTCAACTTGAAGTTAAAATGCGTTTATTCAATGGGTTAAAAAAGCATTAGTACTAAAATATTAAAGGAAAAAATTACGGTATATTTATAGCTGGTGCTAAAATTAAATTTAATTTAAATATTTTTATGCTGTTTTAAACAAAATACGCGTATACTGCCCTGCTAAGCACTAAAGTCACACTTTTTGTCACTAATAAGTTACGGTACCAGGAGGTTCTTCGTCACATTTTTCACCTAAATGCAACGTTTTACGATCATTTGTCAACATGATTTTTTTTTTTTTTTTAATCTGAAAAAGTTGCATCTGAATTAAATACATGGTGGAAAATTTCAAATGGCTATTTCACCTTTTGCCTCTCCTTGCAAAACAAAAACATGGTTGTAAGGTGTGACTCAATATTGTTGGCGTTCGGTGGAGGAGTCAAAAACATTGAATTCGTTGACAATGTGGAGGGCAGTAAAAGCAGTAAGGAACGCTGTAGGAATATCAGCAATTTTCTAGTTGGTACATCAACAAACTCACAAACAGGGCCTGGTTCACACACAGTCCAGCAGGTCCACAAACCTGGGCACCACAATTTTAGGGGCACCAAATTAGGGAAAATTTCTTTCCCTAAGAACTATTCCCCCTTTTGGAAACTATTTCACTTTAAAAAATGTGCAGATTGTCTTGTGATCGGGACACTAAATTTTACTACTAGGACCTGGGCATCACCTATGCTTGATCGGGTAATGCTCCCAAAGAAATTATTTCAAACAGGTAATTGCAGATTTTTTGAACCTACGAATTCTAAACCTTTTTACTTCCTTTTACATAGTAAAGGCAGTATTGCATTCGCAAAAAAAAAAAAAAAATTTCGCTCAAATATCGGCCTAAATTTCCCCGAATGAATGTCGTTTGGCTTTCTCGGACAGAGCGCACGTGCATAATATGTACCTAAGAACGTCTACGAGTTCGAAATATCCATTTTTATGATCTCCGAGTTTGTTACCACGAGTATTCTAGTGACATCCGTATGTATGGCGTTATGTATATCGCACAGCTCTAAGACGGTACACCGTAGAAAATTGAAATTTGATGTAGTGATGTCTAGTTGTGCACCCCTTTTGGTTGCATTTGAATGTTGTAAAACGGATCTTTTACATCTTTTTCGGGAAAAAGTGTTAATTTCAATGCAAACTCAAGTGATGTTATAATTTGGCGAATATGTTGCCGAGTTGGCAAAAAAATTGGCGAAAAAAAAACGTTTGGTTTCAATTTGGCGCTATTGGCGAAATTTAAAGAGTTATAAATTGACTCGTCTTAAATTGTCGATATTGGGAAACGTTTTCTCTTTAAAACGCTAATTTGCATCGGTTCGAAATCAACTGGTAAATATTTGAAATGTTTTTAGATTCCTTAATGTGAGTGACACACCGAATGAGGTAGGATTTTGTGTTTTTCTGGAAATGGTGATTGAAAATCAGTAAATTGGCGGAAAAGAAAGTCATCAGCTCGTTTTTCAGAAATTTCAGAACATAATAAATTTACCTAATAAAGTCAACAACCCTAAAAACAAACCTAAAGTATCGAAACTTGTTTGAGAAAAATAGAAGTCTAGCAACTAAATCAAAACTTTTGAGGCGCTGGGTGAATTGCGTTGCAAACTAAAGATTAATTTATTAAAACAAAATGGCCCTGTTCATTTCTAGACAAAGCTGCAAAGAACACATTTTTCACTTCGAACAAAACTGAGAGAAGAGGAAAACTTTCCGAGCTCATCATATAAATTCTAATCAGCATAAATGCCACACAGCAGGGCAACCTTTCTGGGCAAATCAGAATAAAATGGCGAAGGAAAACAAGTCAGAGCAATCTTCCCAGAGTGAAGCTCCAGTTAATCTCATTATCAACAGAATGCAGCTCTCTACCTGTTAGCTGGAAAGGTTCTTTCCACGAGGAGCATCCACAAATATTATTATGCACGTTGGGTAAAAATGTAACAGCTTCATTAACATAATAGAATTGGAGAAAGGAAATGACTCAGATAAGCCAAAGTTACCGAATAAGTTTGCCGGGGCATTTTATTTTACAAAGCTGGTTTGACATTTCGTTTACTTCTCGGAGATTGTGATGCGATGGAATTGAGATTAAAATATCAGAAAGCTAATTGTTATTCAAGATTAAAAAGATTTAAGATGCTTCAGAAAATTAGAATATCATAGTCTTATGTAAATCGGTCAGGGGCGCCCCGAACTTGGGAAGGCGGAAATTCTCAATTTGCCGAATGGAACTCCAAGTTTTGCCGAATGACGATACATTTGCCGAATGATGATACATTTACCAAATGGAACTCCACCTTTTGCCGAATGATGATACATTTGCCGAATGGTACTCCAAATTCTGCCGAATGATGATACATTTGCTGAATGGAACTGCAAATTTTGCCGAATGATGATACACTTGCCGAATGGAACTCCAAATTCTGCCGAATGATGATACTTTTCCGAATGTGATACATTTGCCGAATGGAACTCCAAGTTTTGTAGAATGATGATAATTTTGCCGAATGGAACTCCAAATTATGCCGAAGGAAAATAGTTTTGCCGAATAAAGACATTTTCAGGAGGTCCCAGTGACTTTCCGTGACCTCCCCATCGGGAAGCCCCTAAAAGCAATAACTGAAATGGATCATATGATGGCGTGATTTGAATGATATTTATATTAGTCGATGCTTCTCAATCTGTGGTCTGCGGACCAGCAGTGGTCCGCGAGCAATTTTTTTATGGTCCGCGAACATTTGAGGTAACATTGAACTGCATCATTTTTATAGTTGTAATTAAATTTACTTTTGAAAACTTTTAGATTTATCTAATTTTTTCTAATGCAATTGTTGTGAAAATATTATTTCTATCGTTCGTGGTCCGGTAAGGATTTGGAAGGGTACGAAGTGGTCCTCAGTAGTGAAAAGGTTGAGAACCACTGGTGTAAGTTATCAATTTCAAGTCATAGAAGGTTTTGTAAAAACATTAGAAAGAAAATCAGTACCACTTGAACTTTGCTTTAAAAGAAGGATCTGTATTTCAACACATGTACTGTATTTTAAAATATTCATGAAGTTTGATCAAAACATCCCTATAACTTGTTTTAAAGCAACTATAATGAACTTATGTCACTGCTATTCGCGATGGGTTTAATGAAAGAAAATCAAATACGCGTAAGGACTGAAATTAGTGAGCGATGCCTTAATGAATCAAACACAAATGTTTACTTAGGCGACAGAAAAGAAAATTAAAGGACCTAATCTTGTTAATTAGGCGCTTAGTGAAGATTATTAACTCTTTCAATAAAACACTTCTCAACAACTTCAATGCACATTAAGCAGGATGCACAAGACTAAAAATGCACACCATGCACAGGACCATGTAATGAGAAATGTAAGTTTTGAATAAGTAAATTCCAGTTACAATTATTTGAAGTGAAATTTCCTTTTTAATACAATACAAAATGCAAATCACATCCTTTTTAGAAGACTTCAAAACGTTGTTAAAACAAAAAGAAAGAATCCAAAATGATTCTCCTCTTTCTGTCTAAATAATCCTCAGTTTCAATTACCAAATAATCCAGTAAGTCACGCAAATGACATTTAAATTGGAAATTTCTTTCAAACCATTTTGTCAAAAAAAGAAAGAAAGAAAAACACTAAATGAGCACCTAATGGTAAAATGACAACCTTCATAATCACTAGTGAAGTCTCAAGATAATTTTCCCCAAAAAAAAGAATTAAAAAAACACCTTAATGGAAGAAAAAAACTTGACGTTTTAAGCAACTAAATGAAAGAAGTTTAAGTAAAGTCATTCAATGTCTCTTTTAAAGTAACAAAAGAGTTAAATTGTGTTAAGATGGAAATTGGGGTGAAAAATTGTTATTTTCCCACAAAGGATTAAGCAAGAAACATTTTATAACGATTAACAAAAATTAAATAATTTCAAACAATTATGTTCTCAGGCAATATTCAAACCCGCCAGAGAAAGCTCCAATTCTGAGCAGCTCCCCCCCCCCCCCCTTCGCCCTGAAGAGGACGGCAAATTTATTTTTGCTTTCATTTTATTTATTAATTAAAAATTATGTTACTCGATTTTTGGAAGTTTAGCCATAATGTGGGGTCGTTTCCAAAATTTTAAAAGCATTTTTTCTGAAAGAACATGCTTAAAAACATAGGATCTGACCATTTTTTAAATGTTTCGACTAAGTTTAATATTTAAAAAAAAAAAAACTTAATCGGTGCGCAAGGGCGCTCACATATGGGGGCAAGTGGGGGTTCAAGCCTCCTCCCCCCTAGACATGAGAACTTCCTTGCTTTTAGTGCTTTTTTCTTTGCAAAAATGTATAAAAATTTCTTTTCCAGCCATTAATGAATGAGTTATTAAAAATGCCAATTTGTAATATCTCTAATCTGTACTGAAATCGGTTTCCATGGGGAAAATATTCTGCTAAACCATGGGGGAAATTTTACAGCTCCCCCCTTTAAAATTTAGCATATGGGCGCCCTTGTCGGTGCGCTTTCATTGTTTACGAATCTGCCGATGACATCACAAATGATGAAATGCCATTCACAGAGAATAATATTGAATTCACCTGTTTATTCACGTGTACTGGCAACGATATGATTGATAGCAAGCGTAGAGCGCAATATTTAATTCGCTTCTTGATTATCATAACGTGGAAATGCAGCAGAAAGATGTGACGTCATCAAGACCACGCCTTGTTTGAAAATCGAACAGTTTAATAAATTAAATAAAAAATAACTGTTGGAAAAATAAAAGTATTTTCTGAGTCTCCTCCCCCCCCCCCGCCCCCGCTGATTCTGTCAATTTTAGTGACTAAAAGTAGTACTTTTAACTGAAGGAAACAACCCCGTAAAGTAAAAAGGGCGCTTTTAATTAAAGAATACTTCCTTCAACTGATCACTATTTTCAGTAGTAATATATTATTTTAATAGCAATTATTATTTCGATCATTTTTATTTTTTTTAATTATAATTTTAACAAAATAAAAATAAGTTTGCTTTTTTAAGTGGTATTATATTAAAAGTGGTGAAACAGAAAATGTTTACACTCATTTTGTAATTTTTCTTTCTACTATTTTACAGAATCATTTGCATATTTTCAAAAAACATTTTATTATACAAAAGACAAAAAATTTTCATCATTGAATACTTCTCGATTTCCAGTTTAACAATGTTGATCTAATGATTATGCAATAAAATTATGCACTATTTCTGAAATTTAACAAAACCTAACTTCCCTTAATTCGAAGAACTATCGAGTAGCATCCTCATATTATATAATAGCGAATGATCGAGTAACGCTCCTGACGTCATCAACAATGAAACTTGCTTCCACGTCATGATAATTTGATAAAATTTTTTAGCACTGTTTGACATGCATTGAAATACTTTACTTTGACGAGGCTGACTGGATCAGGTATCTTAACTGTCTAACTGGTCATGACGGGCGATTTTCTAATTTACAATAAAATACACACAATTGATATTGTCATGTAATTAATAATTGATAATAATTAAACTATAAAATAAACTTATCGGCTCGTATGTTTTCTTTATGTATTAGTTTTCATAATGCTTGGCACAATCTCCCATAACATAAAACATGTTTATTTTTAGTAAGCTGCTTAGCAAGAATTTACAGCTTTTCCAGTCAAAAAAGATTTACCAAAATTCCAAAGAGTTGTTCTCATTAAAAACCAGTATCTTAATCATAAACCTTCAGTTCAAGTGACTTCCAGCAGAAATCTTCGCAACTCCATCTCTTTCAGAAATTTTATCAGACATAAAAGAGTTTTTAAAATTCTTTCTCTTTTGGCGTTAGATCTTAAATCTGACATTCCAAACAGCTTGAAGTCTTGTTCCGCTGAGCATGAGATTTAGAGCGAAACGAATAGCAAGGATGAGGAAAAGCTAACACCAGTCGAGTTCAACGGAAAAATACATTTATCACCAGCTATCTAAGAAGGCAATTTGTAAGCATAAATCTGCTAGAACAAAATAGGTATTTAGGATCTATTATTTTCGTATCAAAACTGCGGTAATCGTACATGTTCTTCGTCGTAATAAGTAAGATTTTTGATGCATAGACTGAACATCGGGAGATTTGCTCTCTTTACCTTTTAATTCATTTGTAACTTTGGAAGGAAATACAAGTGTCAAACAGAGATGCATTGCAAAAATCGAAAATTTGCAGAAAAGCTGGAATAAGAAAAGGTTTTGACGCTAACAACGAAATAATGTAAACAAGGATATCCCGAAGGGTGGTCATAGGAGGTCACTATGACCTTCTCTCAAAAATTTCCTTGTTCGGCAAATTTTGATGATTCCTCAAAATTTGGAGTTTCATTCGGCAATTGAGAATTCTCACCCTCCCAAAAATAAAAGTTCGCGCGCCTGAAGGTTAAGATCAAGGTGGCGACTAAATAAAAAAGTGACGACTAAAAATAAAAGCCCCATTTACCACCACGACGCTACTTTCTCTAACCCCACCATCACTGTCAATTGACGCTAATGCCATTAATTAGATTATTAGACGCCATTATTAGAATCTTTTTAACGCTAACAACGAAATAATGTAAACAAGGATATACCGAAGGGAGATCACGGAAGGTCACTGTGACCTCCTCCCAAAAATTTCCTTGTTCTGCAAATTTTGTCTGATCCCGCAAAATTTGGAGTTTTATTCGGCAATTGAGAATTCTCTCCCTTCCAAAAATAAAAGTTCGCGCCCCTGAAGGTAAAGTTCAAGGTGGAGACTAAATAAAAAAGTGTCGACTAAAAATAAAAGCACCATTTACCACCAGGACGCTACTTTCTCTAACCCCACCAAAGCTGTCAATTGACGCTAATGGATTGACGCCTAATTAGATACACCCGTATTAACCTGAATTTAAACTGGATGGAAGTTTTCCATCTTCACTTAGTCACTTTCCTATGCCGGGCTGATGAGTGCCAATAAGCACGAAACTGCAGTCCTCGGCTGGAAATGACTGAGCTGGCGGTGTATTTCACGTATTTCTGCCTTAGCCCTGGCTATAGGGCGGTAACTTACTGAAAATACCTTTCATTACTAGACTTCAATGTGTGCTTCGTCTGTTGCTCGAACCACATCTAAACGGTACTCGAGTTTATCCCATGTCCACAAACGGTGCGCACATTAAACTCTGATAATAAAGGCATTGTTTTCTATTTAATAAAATAATTAAACACCTCACATGACGGTTTTTTTTTTTTTTTTTTTTTTTAAATAACTGTGACAATACAGCAACGGGGTTGTTTCCTTCAGTCGAAAGTACTACTTTTAGTCACAGAATTTCATAGAATAAGCAAAAAATAATAATAATAATAATTATAACATGGACCCAGAAAATACTTTTATTTTCCCAACAATTATTTTTTTAATTAATTTTTTTAAATGTCCAATTTTTCAAACAAGGCGTGGTCTTTATGACGTCACAAACGATGTTCTTTGGCACATTTTTCACTGCGTTTTCACGTTATGATAATCAAGAAGCGAATTAAATATTGAGCTCTACGCTTGCTATCAACCATATCGTTGCCAGTACACCTGAGTCAAGATGCAAATTAAATATTGTGCTCTTCTGAATGGCAACAGTGAACGGCATTTTATTATTTGTGATGTCATCGGCAGAAGCATAAAAAATGAAAGCGCACCGATTTCAGTAATTTTTTAAAAATATTAAACATAAACAAATTATTTAAAAAATGGTCAGATCCTATGTTTTTAAGCATGCTCTTTCAGAAAAAAATACTTTTAAAATTTTGGAAACGACCTCATTACCAATAAAATTACACTTTTTTTCTTTTTTTTTTTTTTTTTTCTTTATTTATTGATTTTTTTATGATGTCATAAAATGTTTTTGACCCCGTGAAGTATTATGGTGCAAACCACTCATTCATACGACAATTGTTGTTTTTCAATGAATTTTTAAAATACGTCAAGGACTTTTCGGACACCTTGCATAACTCATAATTTATATTGTTGTTACACTTCAAAGTAATTACAATCACATTTTAACTCCTAATGATTTGAAGATAGGACGCGTGTAACATTCTCCTTCTTGTTCCAAAGCAAAATATTTTCTTCAAACAATTGATACTTGGTCATAAAATTAAATGGAGAATCAATAAATGAATATAATTAATTGGTGGCAATTATTAACAGAGATTTTTAAAAATTCCAAAGTCTCGGGCATAATTTGTGTCATTTTCGCGAGAATAACCAAAGATTAACAGTACCCAAAATCTTTATCCTTTGTTTCAAATCCACTTCAGTAAATCAACAAAAATTTGCACATTAGCATTTAAAGACAGTCATATTTTTAAAACGAACCTTTTATTTTCCAAACGCTGGGAATAAAAAAGAAAGTGGAGAAAAATGGTAAGTTCTAAAACATGCTATCGCGCGCTGCTTTATAACTTTTAAATCTTCTCCGTGTTTGTAACTGAATCTTAATTGGCTCTACAGAAACGAACCATAAAAAATAAAAACACCAAAAGATAGAAAGAAGAAAAATTTGAATTAGTTTCGGTGAAATAAAAATATATCAAGTATTTTTCTGAACAGTTTAAAGAAAAAAAGATAGGATAAAAAAATAAAAATGCATTCAAAATTCAATGCAGGTATAGAACACAGCTAATGTTAATAAAATACAACTAAGAAAATAAGATACGTAGCCTTATGAGAAAGAAAGCAAAAAAATACATTTTGCTCAAAAAAAAGTTCGAAAACTTAACTGATTTACATGAAAAGTTCTTTAAAAATAAATAAATAAAAACTAACTAAATATGCAGAAATAGCTCAAAAAGAAAGCAAAGTTTATTAACATCTCTTCGGATTACACGAACAATGGTTAATGCACAGAATTTTAAACATGGAAAGCAATTAAAATACGCAAAGATTCAAATAATTAATTAATAGAAGAAAATGCAGCCCCATCTAATGAATGTATTCGAGGCTAAAAAAAGAAAAATAGTGAGGGAAAAAATATTTTCTTCGGCATTTTAAATAATCACGAAATAAATTAAAGATAGAATAGATAACATGCGAATTATCTGTTTTTCTTTAGCCTTCCACAGTTTACATCAGCAAAGCAAATATTGCCTCAATAAAAGCACATTTTATCAAAAGAGGGAAAAAAGGAGGTACTTAAACAGTAATCAAAGTGTTGGATTTTTTTGCAACACGATGGGAAACTTCTCAGAACAAAAAGTAAGAAAAGAATAAAGATATAAATGAACGATGAATGCAACTCAGTTTAGAAATAATAGAATTAAATTTAGAGCTAGTTAAACTCTGAAACCTGCACGACAAGGTCCTTCAGTAAAATTTAACAATTGGAGAAGATAAATGCTTCCAACATATAGCTGAATGAAGCTTATTACAGTAAGTCAGTCATATGTAGGCTTACCAGATTTCTGAAATTTTCAACCAGGACAACGGAAGAGAACCCCCCCCCCCCCCGGTTGTCGCGGAGTATTCAAAAGGGTTCACAGCCTTGGCTGGTTTTTAGAGTATTTTAGAAGGCAGTTCATTCTTAATGCTACGAATAAATGAAAATGGATATTAAATTATAAACTAAAACCAGGAGTAATAATACATGACCCAAGCAGATAAATGTAAAAATTTTATTTCCTACACGTTAATACTTTCAAGTTACTTAAGAAAGGAGACACACTTTGAATAAGGAAAAAAAATTAACAATATTTGCATGTAATTTTCATTAGCCAGAACACTTTTGGTTTTAATATTGTTTTAAAAACCTTCACAAGCATGTTCAATATTAATTTTATATATTAATGTTGCAAATGACAAAGTAATTATCCTAAATAATCCTTCACAGTTAATTATTTTTCGACATATTTGGTCATCTAAAATCAAATTTATGATATTCCGGGACGTGAAGTAACCGACCGGGACAACGGAATTTTGTCTCAAATCCGGGACTGTCCCGGTCCAACCGGGACGTATGGCAAGCCTATCACATGACTGCAAAGTTTTATTTTAAAAAAACGTATATCAGCACATTGAACACTTCAGACTGTTTAAAAAATTCTATAGGCATTTAATTCAGGACAGTTCAGTTTGGATGCGAAGGGCGAGCTATAGCGATATCATATGTGATTTATAAAAAAAAGGACTAAGGTGAAATTCTGTTGTTAAAGTAAAAAGGGAGTGAAATGACAATACCCCCCCCCCTCCCCCACACACACACATAACAGTAAAGTGATGGAAATCTGGTTTTTAATTGAAAGACAACCTCATAAAACTTTGGCATCCCCAAAGAAATCCTTATCCAAGTAATGGGATAAAATATCAGTAAGTGAGTTGCGGCTCACAGTCGAAAATTAGACACATTTAAAGCTCTGTATTAAGGCTAAAGGTAGCCACTTAGAAAATTTGTAAATATATTAGACGAAATGATGTATTCATATTTATTTTAAGGTTTGGTCGTAATATTTTCATTAGTAATAAAATTATAATGTATCATGTGTGTTCAAGTTATTTCTTGTCACCGTGTATTTATAAACATTTCATTAAAAAATTATTAAAAACCGAAATTGTTTCAAAAGTAAAAGAACATTCCTTTTTTTTTATTATTTTAAACAAAGCATTTTATCTTATTAGACAGTAAGTTGCCGCCCCTAAGCCAGGGCTAAGGCATGTAGATCCGCTTAGATTTTAGGAACAAAATTTTATTAATTTTTTAACAACAAAATTATTGAATTAAAAGGAAAATGAAGGAGAAAATTCCAAAAATGCACAATGCAATATCTTTGGTGTTCAAGGTGCGATCAAAAGAACTGAAGCCTTATAAAAATAAAAGATTTGAGTAGTAAATATGGTGTCTTACTAAAATAAAGATGCGAAAGTTATTAAATAAACAATATTGAACAGTATTTACAAGCATTAATGCATGTATAATTACATGCATGAATAAATGCGTAGCTACATGTTATTTGAGTTAAATGAAAAGAAAACGAAAGGTGGCTTGAAATTGTTTTGAAACCACAGCAAATTAAGAGTAACAGAATAATGTATTGACTGAGCAAACTTACAATCATTCAAAATTCTCTCAGAAGAGGTTTCTTTCCTTTTTTAACCTGCCTTACCTCCTCCCCCCTCCCCCCCCCCCAGATCCTACATGTTCAAAATATCAAAATAAATGTTAAACAAAAAAATATAAAATACAGAGGTGATATTTATTAGAATCAAGGAGCAAAAAACGGGAAAATCGAATATTCCGGTTAAGAAAAATCCTCTAGATCCTTTTTAAGAGCCTAATTATGTTTTTTTTTTTTTTTTTTTTTTTTTTTTCAGAATAGTCAAAGTACAATATATTATCTCCCCGAAAAAATCCTATTTACTTGAGTTTCTCTTTCCTTTTTTTTTTTTTTTTTTTGTGTGTGTGTGTGTGTGTGTGTGCACTAGGATTATCAAAATAAAAAGTTTATGAGTGATTTTGTGTCGCACATGGGTTTTAGGGAACATTTTTAGTGCTCTTTCTTACGTTTCCCTCGTCGAACATCGATTTTGGTGAATTTTGTGAAATGGGTAAGCTGCCTGACCTCTCACCATGCAAGAAAGCACTGGATATGTATATGCTAGACGACCAAAACACCTTTTCACAAAGAGAAATTGCAAAAAAAAACTTAATATTTCCCACAAAAAAATTTCAGCAGAATTAATTTTTCTGTCAAAGAAAACATACCAGTTGTCTCAAAGGGGCTGGCAAAATGTAGCAGAAAACACAAAATGTCCCCAAAAATGGAAATAAAACTTATTCAGATGGTCAAAGCCAACAGAAGAGCAACTAGTAAGGACCTTGCATATGGTGAGGGGTTGAATCCATCCGGCGACAACTCATCGCCAATGAGATGCCTTCTCTAAGGTCACATGGGGAGACCAAAATCACCTCAGCTGTGACAAAGAAAAGGATTGACTGAGCCAAAGATGTCCAAAAGGGGTTCAAGAGACCACTGAATCCTTTTATTTGCCATAGGTGGTGTGATTTAGGCCTTCCTGAAGGGTAATCGAGCAGACATCTCATTGGCGATGAGTCTTCGCGGTACAAATGATGGGTTCAATTCCGCACCACAATGCTTCAGACTGTTTGCAAGTTCTTACTAATTGCTCTTGTGTTGGCCTTGACTATCCGAATAAGTTTTCTTTCCATCCTTGGAGATATTTTGTGTTTTCTATTTCTACCACACTTTCTCAACCCCTTTGAGACAACTGGTATGTTTTCTTTGAAGAAAATATCGATTCTGTGCACAGTTTTTTCGGAACTATTAAGTTTTTTCGCGATTTCTCTTTGTGAAAAGGTATTTCGGTCTAATCTACACCTAACCAGTGATTTCTTAGGTAGTAAGAGGTCAGGCAGCTTACCCATTTCACAAAATTCACCAAAATCGATGTTCGAAGGGGAAAACGTGAAAACGAACAATAAAACTGCTCCATGAAACCAGTGTGTGACACAAAATCACTTATAAACTTGTTATTTTGGTGGTCCTAGTACAAAATCACCCGAAAAAATACTTCCCATCACTCACAGCTGCAGAAACAGTTTTGGAAACAACAAAACATAATGGCGGGTGTTATCCCAAAAGACTCAGTGTTTCCAGGGAGGGGAAACTCAAATAAAACGGGAAATTTTGCGGGGAAATAATGCATAGTACTTGGACCTTTCTGGAAAAACATAATTAGGCTTCTAGAAAAGATCTAGGGGTTATTTTTGGAACGGAATATTCGATTTTCCTGTTTTTCGCTCCTTAAGTATAATAAATTTTACACCTCTGTAACTGAACACCGAGAAACCAAAACGGACTGTGTTACAAACTATGAAAGATAAATCTACAATATTCAATAGGAAACAGAGCTCACAACTTCCTTTTTGGACTATCCATAAATGATGTCACAGTTTCTTTCAACATTTTTGCCTCTCCCCTTGTGTCACAAAGTGTCATGCTTCATTCCCCTCCCCCCCCATGGTCACATGTCACGCTACTTTTTATAAACATATCGTGAAAACACAAGCGTGATGTCACATTTCTAGTTACCAACTTTGTCACAAAATATCACAATTTCCCTAACTCCCCCTCCTGAATCAAAGCGTGATATTTACGTACGACCCCTTTGGCTTCTGCGGCAAGTAATTTTAAAGAATGATTTAGTAAGTATCAGCTTAACTGGAAAAGAATAAAGGAGGAATAATACATTCCTCGAATGAGTAGTTTTCTTGGACAACAGCCAAAAGAATGAGTAACTTGCTATTTACCATTAATTTTTCAGTGAAATGTGGAACAATTTTCAAAATAAAGCGATTGCTGGCACGTCACTTAATTAAAAGAGGAACCTATGCACGAATATCAAGTACCGCAGAAAATGAATTTATCTTGTTTGTCGAAATTAAGCACCTAAATACTTTACTATAAACTGACTGGAATATATATTTCCATACCAAAACATAAGATTAATTACAGCAGCTTATTCAAATGTAGCAAGATGTGTTTTATTGTCGTTTATTCGGATAAGACCATAATGAATTACACACACATTTGAACAAATTACATATCAGAGGGGAAACTAACTATTACAAAAGGAAACAATCTTTTAAGTTTGAGTTACAATTTTTACGCTCAAGAAAGGTGCTTTCTACAAAGTTTATAATTCAATTTTTCATTTTTAGCCTACTTTCCCAGTAAAAGGCAGAAAAAGAAGAAAAAAGCATGAAAGAAGGCTTAATGCATCTTAAAAATATCGCAAAAAACAAAAAAAAGTCAAAAATAAATAAAATAATTAAATAAATGTTGAAAAATTAAAAATTGGAAAGTAGAGTATTGAAATGGGGAAAAATGTCTGTCGGTCTGTCGGTCTGTCTGTCCCCCCCTAATAACTTTTGAATTAATAGTCCGATTCGAACAAACTTTTTTTTTGTTCGAAAGATCTCGGCGAGGACACCTCATTCCCATATTTCACTTTTTGATTTGAACTATTTTTTGTTCAATTTTGAACAGTTCAAAAAAACTTAACATTAGCGCCTACGGGGAAATTCAAGGCAATTCCGAACTGTTAGGCGAATTTGCTTCAAATAAACTTTGTAGGAAAAAGCTTTTGATGAAAAACTTGTATATAAAATATCTTTTTGATTTGAACAATTTTCCGTTCAATTGTGAACAGTTCAAATCCCTTAACATTAGCGCCTACGGAGAAACTGAAAGTCAATGTAGATTCCGTACTCTAAGGCGGATTTTTTTCAAACAAATTTTGTTGGAAATAGCTCTTGACGCCAAACTACAGACTTCGACTCCGAGAATTTAGGGGCACTTGACTCCGACTTCGACTCCTATGCCCGACGATTAATCGGACTCCGACTCCCTGACTTAGACTCTGACTTCGTAGCTTTGGCAAACATTTATACACGGAGGACAGATGACTGACTCCGATTCTTGGATATTCGACTCCGACTCCTTTACCCCAAAATGAGATTGACTCCGACTCCGCAGCTATGGTTTTGACTGTGAAATAATTTTTGTTGATTTGACTTGTTTTTATTTTTACGCTAAAGTTTTAATTTAGGTATTCAGTTTTCGGCGAATAAACTCGAAGTCATTTATGTTTCTACATAAAAATATGCGCAGACGTTTTTTTTTTTTTTTTTGACAATGAAAATTATTTCTTTAAGTTGACATTTTATTGTTTTTATTTATTTTGGTAAGTGCATTAATTCATTTAAAAAATTGTTTTTGGCAACAGGGGAAAAATAAACGATTTTTTTTTTTTTTTTTTTTGATATGATGTATTTATTTTAATGAGCTTATTAATTTTAATTATTATTTTTTCGTTTTGAAAGCTGTTAAAGATTTTTTAATGGAAAGAAGTGTATTAGCTGCTTTGTTTAAAAGTTGCTGCTATTTTTTTTTTTTTTTACGCATTTAATTTTTTTAGATGAGTGAGGAATATTTTATTCCTAGAAATCAGCTTAAAGTATTTTAAAAATATGTTTGAAAAAATTTGCGATTTTAGCTATTTTTGAGAATATTGATCAGGTACTAGAAAGTAGTATGGGTATACGGGAAAGTAGGCTCGTCTAGTTCTAGACAGAACTTCTTGTTTAAAACCATTTTCCTACTAGCTATATCTTTATGTTTTCTTTCGGTACCGATTTCACCTCTGTTTGTGAACTGATTTCCTTCATTCTTTTTTTGTTCGGTAGCTATTGCTGAGTTTTAGTGTCATCAATAAAAATTTTTGAAATCGAACGCTTATTATCGGAGATATTAATTAAAAAAACGCATTTTCGACCTGAATGGCACTTTCTACGCGAACGGAAGGTTCAATTTTTTCGAATTTGACATGGTTGGAAATAGCTTTAAAAAATGCTCCTAACGAAAAAATTGTCAGGGCGTCCAAAGTGCAATAACCTAAATCCACTGCAAAAAAAGTTATAAGCGTTTTTTAGTTTGCGAAACTCAAAATTTTTAATTTTATCTCTTTTCCATTGTTAAAATTCAATGTTGGAAGCGTGAAACAATAAGTTTTAATTCATTTTTTAAACCGCTTTTTCTACACGAAAAATGTATTTTAGTGCTTCGAGCTTGGTATGGTTGGAAAGATTGTGAAAAATACTTCTAAAAACGTATACCCCCCGTTTTACGGCTTTAAAACGGAAACCGGCTAAGATGACTGTCTTTGAATTCATATGAACAAAGGAAGAAACAACGCTAATCTTTTAAAATAATTACGTCAAATCAAAAAGTTCCAAGACTGTATACCCAATTGAAATGTAACCAACAAGTAAAAAATAATCCTCCCACTAACCAAGTCATGCCAAGCCCATGTGTGAATTATCAACAGCAACGCATGCTTAAAATTTCAACGGACGGAATAATTTATGATCTGCAAGAAACAAGAGCTGAGATGTGAGAGGAATGCAAAAATAAAAGCAAAAAAAAAAAAAAAAAAATGCCAAGAATACAGCAAACATGATCTCCAGTGCTGACAGCGGTATAATAAACGTCTCCCGGAACGATTCATAACCGGGGGAGACCACTAGTAAATTGAAAAGAATTCTTTCTTTTGTTTCGCCGAAGTTGCGGAAAAGGCACAACAGAATGGGGGGAAGCCTCCTTCCTTAATCGAATTGTTTTCCAGAAAGACGATTATTCCGTTCAGAATGGAGATGAATGTAGATTTAGGTTAATGGTAAAAGGATGGAAGCATGGTATGATTCATCGCATTCGAAAATTCGAATATGGGATGGCGGAGGAAGGAGAGCCGTAAGAAAATTGCTATTTTGGAATTCGAAGGTGATTTAAGACCTGGGAGGAAAATAGCGACAGGAAAGCAGAGTTCGAAATAATTTGATTACATTAATTTCTGAGAATCTAATTTTTTGCCTGACTGGGTAAAATTCATAAATGCTATTTATCGTTTCAGCTAGGACACGGTAATGAAATTCTCTCGTGTAAGTAATTTAACGATAAAAACTCAGCTTGGGAATTTGAGTTTTAGAAAGAAAACTTGAGAACCTCAACTAGCATGTTTTCTTTGCACAATCCGTTACACGACATTTGAAATAAAGGATGTTGATGGATTAAATTTGACGAATAAACTATCACCTTTAAGTATTTCATAAACATAAAAATGAAAAACTTTTACTACGAAGAATAACTAAAATTATTCTTTACAAATAAACTGAAAAAAAAAAAAAAAAAAAAAAACATAAAGCAGTGTTTCTCAATATTATGTTGATACAGGCCCGTCATTTGTGAGATCGAGGGGGGGGGGGGATCAATTAACCTACCTTGGATTTTAAAAATGTAATGAAATGTGCATTTTGCATGTATTTTGATGTTTTCCCCCTGTAAAATGAATTGAGTATATACCCCAACCCCCTAGAAAACTTTGAATGACGGGCCTGTATTGATATAGCTAAAATTTAATTGTGACAAACGCTGATTAATATATGTGACCCTACATTGAAACAAAAGTATTGCAGTACTTTTTACCAGAGCTGTGGAGTCGGAGTCGGACTGATTTTCGGGTAAAGGAGTCGGAGTCGTTTAAAAACATGCCCCCCCCCCCCCCCACTCCAACTCTCGGTTTCTTTTTCTTTTTTTTTTTTTTTAAATTTTCCCTGACTCTCCTTGCATTTTTTGAAAAATTAACTACCAATTAATTTGATTACATGTATGAAGGCCTACTAATAAGAAAATAACTGTCATTGAGGCAACCAGCTGGCTTGATTGTTTATCGAACTTTCTGTAACAGCTACCTAAGCCGTTTTCTAGTTTGCTTATTTTTTAACTTTATTTAACTGAAAGCAACTGTCAGCAAACAATTTTGTTGCCTAACATTTTCTAAGTAATCACTTTCAAATAAAAATAATAACGTATTTTTTACCTCGATCTTAGTTATAAAATAGTAAAAGGGATGTATGTATCGCTTGAGCAAGTCGGGAAACTTTTGTGGGGGCTTGGTAAATTTAAATGAGTGTTGGAACGAAAGTGCAAATCCAAAAGATCCGATAAAATATAAATTTTTTTTTTTTAATCTAAAGACTTTATGTAAGAAAGCTCGTTTATCACTAAAAAGTACAAAATAAAATCAGCACATGATTTATTGGTTACAACCCTCGATTTATTGGTTACAACCCTCAATAATTGTAGTTAATCCTAAAATCTTCATATTAAAGTTAATTCTAAAGTTGCCAATGAAATTAAAATTAAAAATTGAGCCAAGAAACGTATGTATAGTAAAAGCTATTCGTATAAAACTGTATACCACCGCGTTTTGTGTAAAACTTGATCCAGACGTACATGTACCCGACCTCTCCCCGCAATATAGTGCAATATTTTCATTGAAATTTTAAAGATTTATGATTGGGGAAATTTTTCAAAATTAAAGTATTTCAATTTTTATAAACTCTGAAATTAAGTTGTGGTGTCACCCACCAGATGCGTGTCCCCCGGGAGGGGGGCGCCCCCTCTCAAAAAAATTCTTTGACTTTGCAAAAAAAGTTTTTTTTTTTATCTCTCTCTCTCAAGTAACAGCTTTCAAAAATTGAAAGCACAGGATTTGATCAACATCAATTTGTTAAACATTAAAGTGGAGCAAATTAATCCTTTTCATTTTTTTTAAAAATGAGATGTCTAAGTAATCTCTTTTTAGAAGTCGCAATTATTGGATAATTCGATTTTCAAATTGAATTTCTAACGTTGTATGCATCTTAGGTTTACAATAAAATACAAAACGAAAATTTCATAAAAAGGAATTAATATTTCAATTTCTGTTTAGAGGTTTTTTCCCCCTTTCCATGAGGTGTGGGGATTTGAAAAAATAAAAATAAATGAATAAAAAAGCCGGAGTCTGAGGTTTCAAAATCCGGGAGTTGAAGTCGAACATTTTTCTTTCGACTCCGCAGCCCTGCTTT
Organism: Uloborus diversus; assembly: GCF_026930045.1. Classification (NCBI taxonomy): domain Eukaryota; kingdom Metazoa; phylum Arthropoda; class Arachnida; order Araneae; family Uloboridae; genus Uloborus; species Uloborus diversus. The sequence goes on along the minus strand of NC_072735.1, from coordinate 38,487,397 downwards.
TTCCAGTTACTTTTGGACTAGAACTGAGAATACTAAGAATTAGTAGACATGGATGTGAAGTATCTTCTTGGAAACTTCCGCAAAAAAAATTAACTTACCTGAAGAACAAGTATAAATCAAGCATCTATTGAGAATGATTAGCGGCTGTATTTAACAAAGGAAGAGCCAAAGAGCGATGAACTTCGCAAAGAAAAGTTCCGACTAATTAGTTAATTATACCTTTTATGTTTTTGTCTAATTTCTAAAAACTTCGTAATAAAACACTCATTAGAATAAAATATCTTGTTTTTAATTTAAACTTCCTACACGTAAGAAAACAAAATTGTTTAACAGTAAAATTTGAACTAATTTAAAAAAAAACTAAAGCGTTTTAGTCGGTTGTATGCTAAGTTAGGTATTACTCAGAAAGGGGTAAATGGGTTAGAAATGTTAAGAACCCCTGCCATAAATGACGCATCTTATAGCTCCAGTTTACAGAAACAACTACTCGAACTTCACAATTTCCGTCGATTTGCAATCATTTCAATGTCTTCCTTTACAGTTACCTGAGATATTTCGGTAGCTTCATTAACATGTTTAATTCACTATCGAACAAGTTTAATGAAATGCTTTAGCCTCTGGTTCTAAATCATCCTTGTCGTCCTGACAAATTGGTGAAGCTGCCAAAATCGATTTGGCTTCCATTGCTAATCACAATATTTATTTGCGTCTATCAGCAGCTAATAGAAGAAAATGATAATATGATTATTAGTACATTCACAAAGGAAAGATGTTACTTGTAGATTAGTCGATAGAGGTTAAACTTATCATGTAAGTGTCAGAAAAGTTGATAAAATCATCGACTGTAAACAAAATAATTCTTGTTCCAAGCTGTTAACACACAGGTTAAATCAATAAAGAATTTTGAGTAGTTATTTCTTGTCACTGAGATAAAGAGAATAACGTTCGTACTCTTAGCGTACATCGAATAAATATTGCAATGATCTTCTGAAACAAATATGACCTTTGACATCTATAAAGTACATGAAGCCACAAATGTGTTATCTTTTCCCCAACTTACTTAATGATGTCAAAATTATTTGACATTAAATAATTATTTTGTCAAGCACCACTAACTTATCGAGGGAAATTTATATTTTAACATGTCTTCATTAGATAATGCGTCTGCTCTTTTCTTATGAGTGATCATAAGCATTTAATAAGCGATTAAAGGTAACATTAATTTTTAATCAGGTACAGGAATTAGATCATATTGAAGAGCACTTTCTAACAGGGTTTTGCCTTTCATGTGTGATTTGTAAGCTTTTTATTAAAAAAATATCCATTTTATACAAAAATACAAAAAAAGTTAGATGAATGTATAATTTATTACAGTGATTAGTTGACTACAATTATGCAGCAATAAGTTTCTACAGTTCTTAATCTTTACTAATAATAAAGCTCAAAGTCTCTGTCTGGATGTTTGTAGGATGTCTGGATCTCTGTGACGCGCATAGCGTCTAGACCGTTCGGTCGATTTTCATGAAATTTGGCACAAAGTTAGTTTGTAGCATGGGGGTGTGCACTTCGAAGCGATTTTTCGAAAATTCGATTTTGTTCTTTTTTTACTTCAATTTTAAGAACATTTTTCGGAGTAAAATTATCATAAGAGGGACGAGTAAATTACGAAATCATCATGACGTGGAATGGGAGAGCGAATGAACATAGCCAATTGGCGAGAAATTCGTCATCCATTATTTGTAAATATACAGGCGAACCGAATGAACTTTTAATTTTCAACTACGGGCAAAGCCGTGCGGGTACCACTAGTTCAATATAAAACTAAGAATATGAAACTGATACAATCAAAAATTAAACAATTATATAAGATATTTGAATGCTAATATGCACAAACGAATTTATGAATAACCAACGTTTTAGTGTTGCTCTGTCTGGAATGTAATAAATAAACTATTGATTTATTATATTTTCAGAAACATTTCTTGATAGTAACTGTCTTCCCAAATAGAAGTAACAAAACAGTAAAAGATCAAGGGATCTAAGTAAGCGTGATCAAGAATTAAAGAGGATTTGGCTCAAGCAATAGGAAACGAAACAAAAACGAATTTCAGGACAGGAGCCTGAGATGCATTAAGGGAAAGCTGGTGCGCCCCGATGGAAGGTGACGGAAGGTCAATGTGATTTCCCAAAAAGTTCCTTATTCCGCAAATTTTGCCTTACGATTTGGAAAATTTTCAAACATGCGCAATATTGGAATTTTTTTTTAATGCCTGAATGTCAGTTTTCATTAGATGCAGTTAAGTGCATACCAGTATTTTATCATCCGGCAAATTGAGAATTTCCATCCTACGAAAAATGTACATTCTGGGCGCCCTTGAGAGAAACCTATGCAAAAATAATAACATTGAAGTGAAAACTTCATCCTAAGAAAGGTAAGTAAATCAAATTAAACACACAATAAACTTAACTTTTAAGATTTTTAACGTTATTTGCTTGATCATAAGTTTTCGGATTGATCATTAGTTTCCGCTTGACCGGTTTCAACTATTAAGTATAATATTTTAAGCCGGTCAAATCCCTCTTTAAAAAACCGAGCAAATTCCCTGACTATCATCTTCTTGGTGACTTATGTCATATACTAGTACGTTTTGTGCAGACGAAGCTAAGCATAAATTACTGGAACTCCTTGTTAAACCAAAGCTATTCGACTTCCATAACTTAAAAAATCCTTATATAGGGATGTTCGAAATTTTTATTCAAACACTCTACGGAGGTTTAACTGTGATATAGACTGACAACTTCCGATGGACTCAAGCTTGTGAAGAAGTTTTATGATCCATTGTTAAATGCTTATCATGTACCATAAGAATACGTTATGGTGATGAAGTCAGTAATGGGATTCAAATCATTACAGATCCGGTTGAAATTTTGTAGTTGACAGGCAACTTTTTCGAAAAGTTGATTCCACTAACCGCCTTTTATGTAGGAGGAGGCCTAAGTCATTGAATAGTATGATACTTCTTGGGTAAAATCATTTATTTCAACTCCATGAAAGATAACATCTGAATTTTAAATGACTGAAAATAAACACACTTAAATAAAATTGCTGTTATTTCAATATTTTTCTACTATATATTTACCTTTAACTGACCTGTAATTTGACATTAAGTAGGATTTAATTTCATTTATACGTCTTTTTTAGTCTGTGCAGACGTTTAAGTGATAAATTATTGTAACTTACAAAATGAGTTCCATACATTTTTGAGCATTGACCATTAATTAAAACGAGTTGATATTTTAAAGAATGAGATTGTTGTCGTCGGATTAAAACTTATATTTGGATCGTAAAAGCATCAAACCTATTTTAGTCGAGTTGAGAGTCTGAACTTTAATTAATTAAGAGGAGTTTTTTTTTTTTTTTTTTTTTTTTACTATTTTTTTATTTTTTTAAACATTTATTTCATTAGCTTTAGGCGTAGAATTTTCTAAACACTGAGAATGACGAATCGCAATCGTAACGTTTCCTGTGAAGAGCAGAGTTTAATTTCTAGCGAAGGAAGTGTGGGAGTGAGAGCCCTATACTGACGTATGAAGATAAAGGGCAATATCTGCAGAAATGAGGTTTTGAGATTTATGAAGAAATGAGTTTAAAATTTCTTGCTAACAATAGGGAAATGTTGGGATTTGACATTTTTTCTGACTCTTATTTTCAGCGGAATTCAAATAAGCAAGCTTCACAATAAAGCTAAAGTACAAAAAATGACAAAAGTGCAACAAAATGAAAAATTTGCATGTACCACGCTTTATCTTTCCACAGCAGAGGTCTTCAGAACTTATCTTAATATGTAGGGGAAAAGGGGGCACATGTGAACATTTTCTTTTTCTTTTCTTTTTTTTCATTTTTTAATTTCTCAGAAAATATTTTCATTTTCTCACAGAAAAAGGGTCCTTATGACTGAATAGTCTTTTCTTTGTGCCATGGAATGTTTTCAGATTTAAAAAAAAAAAAATATTTCTGTACTTCATGGATTTTTTTAAAAATGTCTTCAATTGTTCACATGTGCCCCGAAAGGGGGGTAGATGTGAACAAGCTTGGGGCACCTGGTGAACACGATTGAAAAATGCAGGACTAGCATCATATTTCAACGAAAAACTCGTTATAATGATGCATTAACGTACGTATATACTAATTGTATTCAAAAGTTTGTAACCTATACTGTCAGCTTTAATTTTACAGTATCTGTCATTAAGAAAATATTTTTTCTGAATTATAGAACCCTGCTCACTGTCAAATTTTAAAGTTTCATAGCTTGTTCTAATCAATGAATTGACAAGAAAAAGTCTTATAAGACTAAACAATAAAAATAATATTTTATTATGTAAAGTATATTCTTGTTATATAAAGTGTTTAAGCTTCATACAGAGTATGATGATGAAATTTAAAATTTTTCTAAACTTCAGTTTTTATTTAAAAAAAAATATTTTGTCTTTATTTTCTTCGTAAATATTACATATCACTAAAACTTTTGCTAACTATTTATTAATTAACGAATTAAAATAATAATTAACAATAAATGTATAAACTGAGTGCAGTAAAATAATAATCATAAATCTCTACATCTCTTTTAACAGTTATAATAAGCTTACATTGATATTTGTACTTGCGGAAAGAATATGGGAGCTGTTTTCATGTGCCCCTACATGTTGCGTTCACAAGTGCCCCGGCATCTACCTTAAAAAACTAATTTTCAAAAATAAAGAATTTTTAATTTAATTACAAAAATTAAACACTGACATAAATTTAAGTGAATGTTCATATAATGGTTCGCAATAACTAAATTTAGCTTATTAGTTAGTTTAAAATATGCTTTTACACGAAGAAGACAGTGATGAAAGTACATCAGCATCTGCTAAAACAAAGAAGCTGTCACCACAGGAGCATAAACTGGCTACTTGCTCTGAAAGTTTGTTTAAAAAGTAGGGCTCGTACTGGCATTACTTGAGATTTTTTTAAGATTTTTTGCTGGACGTTATCCTAGTAAAACATACCATGTTCACATGTGCCCCGTGATCACACGTGCCCCCTTTTCCCTTAAATAGTCTGAATCCCGCCCGATACATGAAAAATTGAAAATAAATGCCAAAGCTGAGCTCCTGTGTGCTCCCACGCAAATTAAGCCCTGGCTAAGACTTTAAAAAATGCAAGGGCGGATATAAGGGGAGGGTCATAGGGGTTACGACTCCCCCTAAACCACCGGCAATGTAATTCATCCACATCGTGTTCAAATACTTTCTGAGAAAAAATATAGACGATTGCAGTAATCTTTTCAATTAATTAAATACTTTTAGGAGTAAATGAAGGAAATTCTACTTCCTTTCATTGCTTATGAAATTTAGACGCCTAATTTCTCGTCCATTTGGTGCTTTTTATTGACACCCACGCAGCTTCAGACATTTTGTCCGCACCTTAAAAAACGCACATTGAAAAGTTAAAGTTTATGATCGGTGACAAATCTGTACCTCAGAGAAAGGCTGACATAAGTCCAAAAATTGCGATTTTCCGTTTATTAGTGCATTGTATGCAGAAGCCTATCCCGCATCGAACCATGTGAACGTAATGGGGTCGTTTCCAAAATTTTAAAAGTATTTTTTTTTCTGAAAGAGCATGCTTAAAAACATAGGATCTGACCATTTTTTAAATAATTTGTTTATGTTTAATATTTTTAAAAAAATTACTTAAATCAGTGGGTTTTCATTGTTTACGCTTCTGTCGTGTGACATCACAAATGATGAAATGCCATTCAGTGTTGCCCATCACAGAGCAAAGTATTTAATTCGCATGTTTTTTTCACGTGTATTGGCAACGATATGGTTGATAGCAAGCGTAGAGCGCAATATTTAATTCGCTTCTTGATCATCATAACATGGAAACGTGGTAGGAACATGCGCCAAATTGCATCATTTGTGACGTCATAAAGACCACGCCTTCTTTGAAAAATCGGACATTGAAAAAAAAAATATTAAAAAGTAACTGTTGGGAAAAATAAAAATATTTTCTGGGGATTCAAGTTTTTTTTTTTTTTTTTTTTTTTTTTAAACCAATTCTATCAATTTCAGTGACTAAAAGTAGTACTTTTGACTGAAGGAAACCACCCCATTCTTTTTAAAAAATCCCTTTCAATTTTTTACCAGGGTTATAAGAGCGCGCATCCCATCCTTTGCATGCGCCAGAAAAAAAGTTTTTCCTCTGTACTGTAAAATTACCATGATATAGATGACTTACGTCCTTCTGGTTCTGAGGTACAGAGATTAGAATTAACAAGAAATTAGTTTTTGCCAAAAAAGAAATAAACACAGCATTTAATGAGCGTCTTCTGGACAAAATATCTAACACAGGAACCAAAATTAAGTTCCTGTTTTTAATTCTCTTTCATCAGTTTTAAAAATAAAATGACGGAAGATGCATATGAAACATCAGATAAACGTTAAAAGGGGGAAAAAAGCTCTCCAAACAAACTGAAGAGATAAAATAATAAAAATGCTAACGTCACCTCTGCCGTTCTGCTTCCGTGGAAGGAACTCCAAGCAATTTCGGACGATGAGTCATTGAAGGTTAGGGTATCCCAAAAACAGAAAATTGCCGCCTCACGACGCTGCTGGGTTGATAGCCGACAGTGTTGACATTTTCAGTGTGGCGCTATATCCGCGGGTTCAATGTTTCTGTCATATCAATACGTCATCCGATCGCGATCAAAAACAATAAAGCGCTGAGGGAAGTATTCCAGAGCCAAGACTCAGCGTTCCACGACTGCCGAAGTAGGGAAATGTTATATTTGACACAGGGACTGCTCTTGCGCAGAAACGGAAAAAAACTGAAGCCATTTTGTGTCGATCCCATTTGCGCGCTCTTTTCATGGTGGTTCTCTTTTTCCTTTTTCTTTTTATTGTTTGTTGCTCGGGCATTCTGTCTCTCTTATGAATAAAAGCGGCTTCTCGACTCACGCTTCAATGATTTGGGCCGTGGATGACACGTTGCGTCTGTTTAGCGCCACTACTTTGTTTCTCTTTCGAACGGAAATCCGAAGCAAATGTGCAGAGAAAATTTATTTAAAACAAATAGAGACCACAACGAACAGAAAACGGGGCAATTTACCCTTGGTAATGGGGGGTATTCATTCAAAAGTACTACTTATAGTCACTAAAATTGATAGAATGAGCAAAAAAAAACATGGAGCACAAAAACTTTTATTTTCCCATCAGTTATTATTTATTTATAAATGTCCGGTTTTGGAAATAACGCGTGGTTTTGATGACGTCACAAGTGATGTACTTTGGCGCGCTGAATGTTTACACACTGTTGAAAAAATAGATTGCCATCAAACAGTAATAATAATAGCAACCATTAAGAAATCAATTACTATGATTGCGCTATAATATTTTTATCTTTATCTATTGCCAAAATATTGCGCTCTGCGCTAATGGCCTCAGTGAATGGCATTTCATCACTTGTGATGTCATGAGCAGAAGCAGTAGTATAAAAAATAAAATTAAATCAAGGCGCCTTTTTTTTTAACTTTGTCAATTTTTTTTTAAAAAATGGTTAAATTTTATGGCTTTTTCAGAAAAAATATTTTTAAAATTTCGAAAACAGCCCAATTCGTTCCTTGGACACATGAATTGAAAGTAATTGTAAATTATGTTGTATTAACAGGGTTGTCCAATAAGGAAGCGCAGACTGCAACCTAAAATTGTTATGGGTGTTTTTAGAGTATTTTCCCTTTTCTAGGGGGCTCTCGGTCTTGGATGACCTTTATGACTTTTTCAGGGGGGGGGGCAGGGCCGCGCCGTCCCAATGTGTAAGGTCGTGCGACGCACGGCGGCGCCAGAGCCAAAAAGGCGCTGAGCTCCACCGATCAAAAATGCTCCAAATGAAGGGGGGGGATTTCAAACCAAAAAAGTAAAATAGAATTCTTCATTCTATCTAATAGCGGCGGTAAAATTATACTGCTCATGGAAACAAGCAATCCTCTCGCTGCCTCTATCTAAATGGAAAAATTATTGACTTGTGTCTAAACATACTATTCAAAAACGCAATCATTTACACTGAAAACAAGTGACTAATTGATGCATGCATTAGCATTTTCCTTCTTGATGTGGAGCCGTGAATGCTATTTATTTTCTAATTATTTTCCCCATGCGAAAATTTCGATTTTTTTAGCCAAATACGTGTCCTTTGCGAGAACTTAAAATTTGCTACTTTAATTTAAAGAAATCCTTAGAAATCAGGTAAATTTTCCGCAAAATCATTTCTTTAGTATGAAGATATTTGCACAACAATTGTCGCCTTTAACTGCCCGCCCCCATGTTCTGTCTCTTATCCGCTCTGACAGACCGATCGCTCAAATGTCAAATAGAGCTATCCACTATCCAGTGCCCCCCCCCCCCCCCCCGCCACTGTAGCACGTGTGGATTATCATATGGGTATTGACTTAAAATAAGAATTAAAAAAAGAATAAACAACAGCTTGGAAAACGTTATTACATTCCAACTATATATAGCAAAAAAATATCCCATAAAATGAACTACTCTGGCTAGCTCTAATGATTCCAAGTGTAAAGTAAGCCCAGGCTTAGAAACCGAAACTGTTTGTAACATTTGATCGTCTGAGAGTGCCACTCACTTGTTCTGGAACTCCAGTCTAGCCAAGAGCTCCAAATCCTCTTTGGAGCACGGTACTCCCGTGGGAGACAACAGAAGGAGAGGCCTCTTGGTTCCGGATTCCTGGGCTCCACCTTGGTTTGGCTGAGGGTCCTCCGAGGAGGACGAAGTGGAGGACAGGGTGGAGGTGCTGCCACCGCCGCAGCCGCCCAAACCGGGAGGTGCGGGGGCGGCCTCTGACGTCATGGTGACGTATGCAGCTCTCAAGTCGTCGATCGCCCCCTTTGGAACATGGGCGGACTGCGACCAGGTGTCCTCGACATCTTCATTGATGGACAGTTCGGGCTCCGACAAATCAGGAGTTTCACTAAAAGGAAATAAGCGTAAATTAGTATAAACAGAAAATAAGCAACAAGAAAAAAGGGATATTGTCAAAGACTATTAACCGATTTCCCAATGGGGGGGGGGGGGAATCGTAAGAGCTTCTGAGATTCATTCTTCACATAACTTGTAAAGAGCACTGCAAAAAAGTACAAACCTCAACCAAAAATCGCTTCAGGACAATCAGACTTTTTTTTTGGGGGGGGGGGGGGGGAGGGGGAGGAAGAGGTGAATAAGTCATTAGTAGATACATAATAAAATATATATGCCATACCTGGCTCAAGTTTTGTATAGAGTATAGTTTTACATATCCATTCAGTATGGTGTAAAAAATATTAATCCGCCAAATAGTTTAAATATTTAGCGCCTACTTAGGTTTAAAACGGCTAAAAAGAAAAGAAATTTGAAATATTTTAGGAAGACTTTAAAATGTAACTTCAAAATTTAAAAGAACGTACAAGATTTAAAAATTATATTGTTGCACAATTTGCTAAACGAAATGCATCAGCATTCATCAATGAAAGAATTTTTTTTTAAAGACCATGATAAGGTAACACAGTCAAACTGAATACTGGTAAGACAATTAAATTTTTGACAAGAGCAATCGTTCAAAATAATATTTAACGATACATATTGAATTAAAAATTTTAATGATATATAGTTTTGATTTCAATAAATTTAGAAAGGTAAAGAGTTTATCATTATTCTTTTTTAAATTATCATACTATCAGTTTGCACACAATAGTGGGTAAGCAAATTAAAAGAATGAATTCAAAGTCAAATAATCTTTTAACAGTTGAACTGATTCAATAAACATTTTTCAATGCAAACCGTTGTTGTTGGCATCTTGTGTTCGCACGATTCGGATATCCTTCTTTTCTCCCCCTTTGCAAATGAGTTTGTCAATAAAATATATCTAGTCATTAATTTGATCATATTTAATGAATATTTACATAGATAATACATACTACGTATATTAATGCACCGTTTATTTCAAAAACGAATCGAGCGCAAAAGTTCTAAAATTTCGAAAAAATATTTAATTTTGTGTGAGGACAACAACATTTTTAACTGAAAGGGATAATATACATTCAGATATATTTCTTTCAATAAAAGGTGTTTTAATCTCCAGTGAACAATTTATAATGATAATATTTGTTTTATCTTGAAACTAGAAATTATGGCGTTTGATTGGTGAAATAAACGATTCAATTATTCACTTACTTTAATATAATTTCAGGGCAGACCACGCGGAAACTTATTATAACTAGTCTCCTGAAATAGTAATCGAATTTTAGGAGATGCTTGGAGAAAACGCACTTCAACTGAGCAGAAAGTTATTCTTGGGAGGTCACATCAGCACTGGCAGACAGACGAAAACTATTTGAAGAGCGTCGTCTTGTCTGAATCGGCAGGGAATGAAATGACATTTCCTGGGCTGTAAAGCCACAAGTTCTGGTGTCACGTAGGGGGTGGATAGTCTGAATGCATTGCAGCCCTTTTGGGACGAAAAATCAGATCAAGAGCAAAAAAAAAAGTAATTTTCGGGAAATACAGAAACGGTGATTTTCAAAAGTCGTGATAACGTCTTTGGGTAGCCAATTATAGGGGAAAAACAACAAAATGTGAACAAAAATGCCAAATTTCATTATATTTCTAACGTGCTGAAAACGCACCTACTAAACTTCGATGATTATCGCACTTTCAACATGAGGAAAGCTATTGAGAACAACGGACTTTCATGGAATTAAGTATATGAAAACAATAAGAAAAACAGCATGGAAATTCGTTTCGCTTCATTGCGTTAATAATAAATTTTGCAGTTTTGATTCACAAACGGACAATCCAAGCAAAGTTGTGAAACTTGGACATGATTTATAGAGTCTGACTCATTAGATGCTGCTAATGTCATCGAGTGTTTCCCTTTCGCACGAACTGTTGTCAGCATAAATGAGAACCAGCTTAAGAAGAAGTGCCATTGAAAAACTGTTCAACCATTGGAAAAACTTGAGAATAGAATTGATTGAAAAAATTGATTCAAGTGAAAAGAAGAGCAGGCAAAAATTAAGATATGATTTTCTGCGTTATCAAAGACAAACATAGGGAAAATCTCTCTAAAATATTGATTTCCTAGTAAAAACCTTAGGATGCCCATACCGTGTAAGAGCAGTGGTGCACCCCCTCCGAGAACGAGACCCCCCCCCCACCCCCAAATAAAAAAAAAGTTAAATGTTCTTGAGCTGAAAAAAAAAATACTGACCGTTCTCTAACATTGTCTGAGCAATGATCAGAACTTTTAAATGTTTAATTTTGGGGAGAAATGTAACCACAATTTATTATAACATAAACAGATATTAATAAAAACAAAGAATAAAAATATGAGATTTACATTCCAATGATCATTTTTATCAAAAATAAAATCGTTCACTACTTTTCCTCATGAGTAAAAAAAAAGCACTTTCAATTTCCAAAGTTCGTAAATTGAATTTGAATTCCCAAGCAATCAAGTGTCTTTGTAATGTTAAATCCACGGCGAAATTTGTTTATTTTTCTTTTTACTTCAAACAGAAGAAAAGTAAAATCATGTTAAGAGTTTACACAATTTCTCCGATTATGTAAAATTTTCACTGCTTTCTTCATTTTTCATACAAACAATTTGAGTTCTTCTGTTAGATAGGAATGTTTAGAACTGAATTCTTAGAACTGAAGATAACTCAATATTTATTTTTCATATGCGATGTTATTACTCCTGTTTTTAAAAATAATATTAATGATGGTTTTTTTTTTTTTTTTTTTTTTTTTTTTTTTTTTTTTTTTTTTTTTTTTTGAGATGACGATTTTGATTTTTCTTAAAAGATCAGTTGTTAAAAATGATTAGTTAAAATAATGACAACTTAGAATCAGAATCAAAACATACTGAATAGAGAAAGTTTTAAAGAAACCCTTTCCAAATAGAAGAAATAAAGTGATATTTTTAAGCGGACATTACACTTTTTGAAAAAAATTGAAATGCAGAAAAAAAAAAATGAAATAAATGTCTTGAGTCAGATGATTTTTTTTCTCCGGAAAAATCTCTTTGCTCTTTTATCCTTTCTTTCCCAACAAAATCAATCGATCACTGGGGGGAAAAAGTAACTTTTAGATTGAAACTGTGAAACTTTTTATTAGTATTTCAAGCAAGATAGATAAAAAAAGAAAGCATCTTTATTGAAAGAAACTTTAAGGAAAGCTCTTTCAAACATAAAGTTTTAAAGTTTGATGCTCCATACGATCAAATAAAGCAATTACATGCTTCTTCAAGAAGAAATAAACACATCAAAGTGGTACAATAAAGTGAACAAACTAGCGAGATGATTTATTTGAAATTATTACTTTATGACGCCAATTGAATAATTAAATTAATATGTTGAGTGAAGTGGTAACACATGGCAGCTTCAAAATGACATAAAATAATATTTATTTAAGGCAGAGTGGCCCAACCTTTATTTATCAGAGAGCCAATCAAAGCTTTGTATATGAATGTGAAGGCTAGAGATATTCCTGATAGAAAACAAATTATTTTATTAAAAGACTTTTTATTGAAACTTATACTAAAAGAAGTTTGATATACTAGTTTAATACCTTTTCATTTTACAGTCGAGAAAGGAACGCAATGATTGACAAAACTTGTATCAGAAAAGCAGTGCCAATGTCCACTACTTGTTCAGGAATGTTACAGGGGAAGTTATGGGTAAAATGAAAATCGTAAAGTTCAGTTGACGTAAACTTTTAATAAACACCGTAAAGTATGTTAAAAACTTGAAGCAATAGAAACAAACTTTTTTTTTCTCAAACGTTAAAAGTATTTTTCACGTAAAAAGGTCAAGGGCCAATAAAAATGGATAGGTGTGCCACATGAAGTCCGCGGACCACGGGATTAGGCCACATTGGTTTTAGCTTTTATGAAAAAGATTCAAAAAGCAACTAGCAAAATTTATTAAATTACCATCTGATCTCAATCGCAGTTGCTAATTTGTGCTTTATAAACGTTGCTCAATACTGTTACTTTGCTACACAACAAAAGTACTACACTGAAGAGCCAAAAAAACTGGTATAGGCATGCGTATGCAAATAAATTGATATGGAACCAATCAGAATACGGCGCTGCGGTCGGCAACGACTATATAAGACAACAAGAGTCTGACACAGTTGTTAGATCGGTTACTGCTGATACAATGGCAGGTTATCACGATTTAAGTGAGTTTGAACGTGGTGTTATAGTCGGCGCACGAGAAATGGGACATAGCATCTCCGAGGTAGAGTAGAAATTTGGATTTTCCCGTACGACAATTTCACGAGTGTACGGTGAATATAAAGATTCCGGTAAAACATCCAGTCTTCGACATCGCTGCGGCCGAAAAATGATCGTGACCAACGAAGATTGCGAAACATCATTAAACGTGACAAAAAAGCAACCCTTCCGCAAATTGCTGCAGATTTCAACGCTGGGCCATCAACAAGTGTCAGCGTGCGAACAATTCAACGAAACATCATTAATATGGGATTTCGGAGCCGAAGACCCACTCGTGTACCCTTGATGACTGCTCAACACAAAGCTTTGCGCCTCGCCTGGGCCCGTGAACACCAGCACTGGACTGTTGAAGACTGGAAACACGTTGCCTGGTCTGATGAGTCTCGTTTTCAACTGTATCGAGCGGATGGACGCGTACGGGTTTGGAAAAAACCCCATGAATCCATGGACCCTGCATGTCAACAGGGGACTGTTCAAGCTGGTGAAGGCTCTGTGATGGTATGGGGTGTGTGCAGTGGGGCTGATATGGGACCACTGATACGTCTTGATGTGTCTGTGACAGGTGCCACGTACGTAAGCATCCTGTCTAATCATTTGCACCCATTCATGACCATTGTGCATTCCGACGGACTTGGGCTATTCCAGCAGGACAATGCGACAGCCCACACGTCCAAAATTGCTGCAGAGTGGCTCCAGGAACATTCTTCTGACTTTAAACAGCTCCGCTGGCCACCAAAATCTCCAGACATGAACATTATTGAGCATATTTGGGATGCTTTGCAACGTGATGTTCAGAAGAGATCTCCCCCTCCTCGTACTCTTAGCGAATTATGGACAGCCTTGCAGGATTCATGGTGTCAATTGGATCCAGCACTACTACAGACATTAATCGAGTCCAAGCCACGTCGTGTTGCGACACTTCTGCGTGCTCGCGGAGGCCCTACACGATATTAAGCAGGTGTACCAGTTTTTTTGGCTCTTCAGTGTATTACCTTAATATTACATCGTTCTGTCAAAATAATTATACCATCTTATTGGCGTTATTAGTTCATATTATGTTGAGTGTTTATAGTTAACTTCAAAATAATATGCCATAGTATTGAACCTTTAAATCATATGAGTGGTTGTTGTTGTTGTTAAGGCCTCTAAGGAGACCTGAGCTCATTTGAGTTGGCGAAGAAGGCATGTAATCGTACCATGAAATACGAAAGAATATCAAAATACGTGAAAGTTTAGAAGGCACATTCTATTCCCCCCCCCCCCCCCCCCGGATTTTAGTTTTTTTCCTGCGATAGATCTGAGTGGCATCTTTCCTCAATCCTCACGAGTATGGATAAAATATTGAAGACAGCAGTTAGTTTGTTCACAGCTATTCGTATAGCGATGAAAGTTTTAATTTCTAATCTTAGTTCCTTCCAACGAATCCTTTTTAAATTTTAGTGGATTTGGACTCATCTGAAATTTCAATATCTACGAATGTATATTCGCAATTCCAGAGCTCGAATACGCTACCTTGCGGTGGCAAACAATACTAAAGAAAAAGGTAAAACATTCCATTCTATGTGATTTCTTTGGGGTAAATTACAGGCTTTTCAGACAGTTTATGGCGTAATGTAATTTCAGAAGAACAGAAAAGAAGCTTCCCACAAACAAGATGAAAAATTACTGCCGTTCACGAAGCGTAGATGCAAGTTATGAGTTACGGTTGCGAATAAATCTTATGAGGTATCTATCATTTCACCTTTTAAAAAACACTACTTAACGTTATTACAAATCCGATTTTTGGTATTTACTTGGAAATATTAGTTGAATTTATAAGATTATTTTTCATTAATTTAAAAGTCTTATTCAACAAGTTATATCTGTTACTGAAATAAAATTTCCGTCGAAGCACATAATACCTAAGCACGTCCTCTCCGGGCACGCCACCATCAGAAATCCCCGAACTGGTGAAAGCCTAACAGACAAAAGCATCTAACAAGAATATCGTTACGCTTATAGCTCTCTTAGATAAACTCATGCCAGTCTTACACTCATTTACATAACACGAAAAGAACATGTGCTTAACTTCCCAAATAGCTTCGCTCACTTGATTAATCAATCAAAGCGCAAGTCTGCACTAGATATCTACATACAATAGACATCTTGCAACGACCGTTCGCAGTTTGAGAGCACAGCTAATCAGTCGAGTTCAGGGTAAGATGGAAGGATTCTTCGACAGGCTTGTTAGTAACCAAGCGACAAAGATCTTTTCTCCAATCTCATTGTGCCCAGATTCATTAATAAGTTGTCAGCAACAGTTTAATTTCGGTGAAGAAAGCACAGTAATGAGATTTCTGGACGAGACCAGGCTGTCAATGGATCGCATGTCACGTTTCTTCAGTTAAACTCTGAAATTTATTTATAAAATAATCATGTTGCAAGGGACGCGTCCCTGGCCCGTGAACAGAATATGAAAAGTGTTGAAATCAAGATTCTTCTCCAATCTCGCTTATTGCAACCAAATTATTGTTAAACTTATTATGCCTCATGAATGAACAAGGAGAATAATACAACAATGAAAAGCAAATGAAAAGTTTTGAAAGTTAAAAAATATTGCATCCATGTACGAAAAGCGAACTGAAATAATTTTAGGGTTAAAATTAGAACACTGGACAGATTTAGATTCCAAAAAAAAAAAGGAAAAAAACAGTTTTAAGGCCAAAAGCTTTACTGTCTGGATTTTATTAAAAACTACTACGAATTGCATATATTTCTTTAATTTTTTTTTTTTTTTTTTTTTTTTTTTGATTGATTGATTGAAGAATTTTCCCAAGTACGCCATTTGAATTTTTCAGGGAAGGAGGGGAGTGCAAATGTTCAATGCATTAAAAACCAACAAAATACGCGTAGAGGAAGTGGTCTAAATACGGGCCACCCGCTGAAAATGAGGGAAGGGGGTTGTGTGCAGTCGCAAAAATGGTATCGAATGAATCGCTAAAGGCAAAAGCGCAGTGATCAAACCGCACGTGCTTTGTCAGGAACTGTTTTGTAAGAAACACTTGCTTTTGAAGAACTCAAAACTTTTCGAAGCTTGTACAAGTTAATTTACATCTTTCTAATTTATACAGTGAAGTAAGTGGTTTTTATTTTAAAACAAAGTACATAGATTATATGAGCTTTCTTTCAGTGAACTTGATTTGAAATATTTATTTGTTTAGTAATGGTTTAGTACACCACAAACTTAAAGTACTGCGTGGTCTAAAAGCGGGCTACCGATGGTGTCCAAAAACGAGCTAACCCGTTTTTAGACCACCATGAGTAGCCCGTTCGGTAGGATGATTCCACCATCTAAAAACGGGCTAGCCGTTTTTGGACCACGCTGTTTTCGCCCCTTGAAAGTTCAGCATCCCGAATGAACTATTAAGTAGACAAACTTCAAAATCCAAACACGTCAGTCTATATGAAATATATCTTCAATCCCCACTATTGCAAAGAAATAGAACAATTGTGGCCGCAAGAGTGCCAAGACTTGCATCATCACTGGATCACCTTACAAACAGTGGCAGATACAGCCGGCGGGCAACCGGGCATTTGCCCGGTGGGCCGGTCATGCTTCGGGCCGATCAATTAACAGCAAAGTTTTTCGGGCCTGTCTACTAACAGCAAAATGTAAATTTTGCCCGCATGTGTTTAGAACAACGCAAATTCGCAAAAACAGCGTCAGTTCCTCTTGACGCATGGGCTAAAGCTTGCGGGTGGAGGGAGGCAGGGTCGTCACCAAGAGGGGGGGGGGGGAGCATGGGGATTTTCTGAACTGGGGCTGCCCAGGGCCTGATTACCACACAGACTGCCTAGGCCTAGGCCTGAGGCCCCATGTTCCTAAGGGGCCCCATTTCTTTTAAAGAAATATGCATAGCATTACAACGATATGAAAAATACATGCATTTTTTAAAAAAATAAAAATTATTACTTATTAATTGGAACAAAACTCCTTTAAAGGGGAAATTTTAATCATTCTGCCAGTAACGAATTTACTTGGTCACGACTATGAGGGGCGCCAAAGGGGATTCATAAATGCACATAAGTGATTTATGAATACATAGTAGTGTGATTAGAAAAAGAAGCCTCCAAAAGTGCATTCGTGCTTTAAAAATGTAAATCAAACACTGCATATTCTTCAGGGGGGCTCCAAATTAATGTGGGTCTAGGGCCTCACTTTTAGTTAGTCGGGCCCTGGGGCTGCCAATATATTTTTAGTGGTGTAATAAAAAATAAATGAATAAATTAAAGAAAAAAAACAGGGAAACCTTAGCGGTCGTAAAAAGTTAAAATACTTCTGGTCTCTTTGACGCTTTTGTTTATAAATGACAATTCACAATTGCTATAAAATGCAACTTACAACAAGCCCCGACGTGAGGTCATGTCAGCTTAGTTGAAGAATAGGGGCCCGGCTCGGAATTGAACTCGTGCAGAGGATAAAATATCCTAATGGTGAAAAGTGTAGAAGGGGGCCTGTGAAAAAATTGACCGATGTCATTTTTCCCGGATCCGCTTTTGCTCTCGGAAACCCAGTTTGACCCCCTGAAACAATTGAAATAAAAGTGAAAAAATGTTTTTTTCCCCTAAAATTATTTTAAAAATAGCAATCTTAAAATACCATTGAGGAGCATGAAAGACTCTACATTATTAAGATTATCAAATCAAAGGCCAAAGACCGCCGAAAGTGAGCTTCAAACATTTTTTGACGAAACAAAGTATTCTGTACGCTGTACAAAC